>NC_135553.1:1265000-1462500 GCF_964340395.1 Glandiceps talaboti
TTGCATAATCGATAAAATCAACACTCACCAAGTATTGCCATGACAACATCATCACGAAGAATTTCAATCGATCCCCTGGACACAAAGTACAAGGCAGTAAGTCCATCGCCAGAGTGTATGAGTGTATCGCCTGGTCCAGCATGTGTGGTACGGAATTGCATGGATAATGCCTTGAGACAGCCCTGACTGGCTCCTTTGAAAGCCTTGCAATGATTCAGTAGGTTTCTATTCAGATGCAGACATATTTCAGCTTGTAGAAATTCTGGCAGGTCCTTCATGAGCTGTAGTAAAGGACAATAAATGTATTTTTTCATCCACATTATCCAATAAAGATAGTTGAAGACTATACAGCCCGATTCAAGTTACCGTTCAGACTCTGTTTCATACAACCACGTCGAAACCAATAAGAAACTAACTGCACATGCTACACTTGCACTTTAGAATAGTAAGATTGAAAGAATTCAGTTTCTTGCGACATTTTGTCTCAATGAAATTAACTAATGTGCCACCATGCAGACATCAAATGAAGACGTCAAAACTTTGGCACCCGCTTGTCGGCGTCTAGTTGCAATAATTTTGACAAAATGAAATTGCGAGAATTCAACATGAAGTTTCTTATTGATTTCTGCATGGTTGTATCAAGCAGAACCGCCGAACAGTAACATGAAACAGACTGTAGTATGTGACTGTGGTTGCACTAGAAACAACAAATTCTATTCATTTGCGAAACAGTCTGATGGAGAAACATACCGACATATTTGCAACATTTTGACAAATACTCGTATCTAAATAATATTCATGTAATCTCTGGGTATGAGCATTATATTATGTATTCCGATATTTTAAGTCGATCGTAATAAACAAAACAAACCAACAAACAAAACAAAACAAAGTAAAGCAAAGCAAAACAACACAACACAACACAGCAAAACAAAACAAAACAAAGCAAAGCAAAGCAAAATACAACACAGCAAAATAAAACAAAACAAAACAAAACAAAACAAAAAAAAACAAAAAAAAACAAAACAAAAAAAAAACATTCAGTGAACAAAGGGAAGACTTAATTGTCCAACCTCAGTCATATCCATTCCATTGGTATACGACCACGCATGCTCAAAATATTCCTTCAATCGCTGTCTCAGTGGACTTGGTATAACATGAAATCTGATGAATTCCTTGACTAGGCCAACTTCTTCTTGATATCGAGCCATCCCTCGATACAGTCTTTCAATGATGGCCGTCACGTTACCAAAGATAGAAGCATACATCAGTGCTAAGTTATAGAAAATTAAAAAGATACATGTACATTAATAGTCGAAGTTGTAATATAGAACTTTGTTAGATATTTTATTTTATTTTATTCAATTCGGTGTTTGATTTGATTTCATTCGTTGGATTTGATTTAGCTCACTCTAGCGAATGGATAACAGAAAGAATGGACAATTCCTGGTTTCAGCACGACAACAGACAAATCAACACATTTTAATAAATAATCGTAACGCAGAATAATTAATTTAGAACGAAATAATATTTTGGTTGCTAGATCAATCAACGCTGCTCTAGAGCTAAACAATACAACAGAACAAGTTATTTATTCAATCATAATGATGTTATGATGCACAAAGCTCGCATTATTGTATATTTTGTATACTTACAACCAACTAACATAGTTAGGATTGAAAACAACTTCTCGGCATCTGTGTTTGGTGCAATGTTACCAAACCCAACAGTGGTTAGTGTAGTCAACACGAAGTATAAAGACGACACGTATTTGTTAGTAATTGACGGTCCACTCCCAGTACCATTCCTATACCGTTCTTCTGTTTGCTCGGCAAGTAATCCCAACCACCCAGTGTCTGGGTCGTGTAATGTTGCTCGTTCCATGCTTCCTATAGCATGCCAAACACAGGCTAACCAGTGTGATATTAATGTAAAAGTACACATCAATAACATCAACACAGCCGGTGCGTATTGAGAATAATTTCCCAGTTTTCGGATCACGCGAAGAAGTCGAAGTAGACGAGCTGTCTTCAGTAAACCCATTGTTGTCGTTGCCTTAAAGATAGAAACAAACACAGTTGAACTCTAGCATATTGTGACTGACTGTGTGTGATAGTCAATGAAAGATATGACGAGCACACGACACTTCAAGTTCACAGTAAGTGGCAACATTAAACTTGTGAACTGAAGGACCGTAATACCTACGCATCAAATTTTGGATTGTTTTCATAATATCAATTTGGATAAGATTTTAACGCACTATCATTTACAGAGTGGTCGGGACTTGTGTTCATGACAATAACGGCAATCGTTCTGAATTAAAGCGAAGACAGTGAGAAGACTTAAAGGCCGACAGTCATAATTTGCTCATGCGCAAAACGTTTCCAAGAACGTGTATTTGATTTCGGGTATAAAGTGACTTTTATATGATTCATCTGTTGCACATCGTTTTTTTTCTGGATTTGCGATATGCACATGCGCAAATGCTCACCGTGGTCCTTTAAGTACAATTTAAAAGTATGAGTCGTACGTCTTACCCCTTCTGTCGAGGATCCAAATAGTAGTAGATCAAATGGTATAGCTGCCAAGGCGTCGATAGCAAACCAGCCTTTTAAGTACGTAATAGCAATCTTCTTCGGATGTGAGATGACTTCATGGTGTTTATTGACATAAGTTGTTCGAAAGTTGATAAAAATATCCACAATAAACATACAGTCCACGAGAAGATCAATAATAATAAGTGGGTCGCCATATCGATTAGATACACCACCCCCACCACGTGTTTCAGGGTCCTTATTAAGGATAATCTGTACTTGGTCATTTTGAATGAGGAAAGCCGCTGCATATGGTGTGAATATTGCAGTGTATATAACAAGTAACAATACAATCCAGTCCCACACAGCTTTGAAGGGTGAATAATGTAAGATGGTAAATTTATGTATTCTTGGTCTGGGTGGTTTGTACTCTGGTACTCCCACAATGTCAGCGATGATAGACGGCTGAAAACAAATCAGATTCATAAATATCAACAGAATTAAATAAATTAATGAATTAACATGGACAAATATTATTACTGCTAAACTGTGGCATCATCTTCCATCTGATCTTTGGTTATTTAGAGAATTTTGAGGCATTCAAGGCAAGTCTTAAAACGTTCATATTTCGTCAATGTTATTGTTGAAATGGTTCAACAATAATAAAATTGACGAAATTTTGATGTTGTGGGTTTCTGTGCTGTGTGTTGTATTGTTTCTTTTGTTGTTTTTAATCAAACTGTTGTGATTTTATGATGTGATGTTCTTGGCAGTTTTTTATGTATTTTTTCTCTGAATCATGTTTTTAAATTTTGTGACTTGTTATGTACAGACTGTTGAGACATTTGTTGTGTTATGGTCTTTAAACAATAAATGATTATTATTATTATTAAGTATGGGCACAGGACAAAAGGAAAGTGGTTTATTAAGTCTTTGCAAGTGACGAAGTGTCGACTACGATATTAGACTAGCATGAGATGATTTCTTTTTATCTAACCTGAAGGCACATCGATTAATATTGATAGGCCTTGGTGTGGGCAAGTAGGCGAGGAGTCACAATTGCCACTCTTACTTTTACGATATTGTCTACTTTATGACCGGATCTCACTCAAAGTATTCACACTGATACCTATACAGATACGATTTACTGAACTCGGCGACTTATCTAATGATCCCCTGCCTGCAAACTCTGTGAACCACTTAACGGTAATAATTACATTCAAAACCTTCCGCTAACACATGCTAAGTAACCTCATACACGTAAGACGACCGACTCCAATAACACAGCTGCTTTAATACTCGCTTCAAAAGTACGCGTACAGTTGAACGTTATTACTACGGACACAAAGTACAGACACAGACGCATGCACACATACACTACATGCACACACACACACACACACACACAATATCGTATATACTTTATAGAATATTGATATATATATATATGTTAACGCCATCTTGAAATGCTAATATATGTTTTTATAAATGGCGTATACACCAGACCGTATTCGAATTTAATGAATACATGTAACCTGGTCAGTTACGTGAATACATCAATGACATTTATGACGATACAATAAATGTAACTGTGATGACCTTAGGTGACCCAAGCTAGATAGAACTCAGTGACGCGTCATCCGTGTCAATATTAATACACGAACGTTTATGCTATATCGATAACATGAAAACCTCTAGTGCTAACTTGAACAGGGCTTCCTAGAGATGTTTCAAAGAGTCATTCAAGCATTACAGAAATGACAGCTGCTATAAGACTTCAACAAGAGCAATAGCAGATTTCTATTTATGCTATTAAATAATTGCATATATTAGTAAACTTTTTCATTTTCAGGGATGAATAAAAGTCGATCTATGGCAACAGTTGATAATATTGTACTTTATTTCAGGCGTTTAATCATATTCCTATCTCTAACACAACCCTATTCCTTGATGCATGAATGTAATACATTAATGTATATAACAGCTTGATCTAATGCGACTCTTTTTACACCATACACTGATCAATGTGAATTTTATTAGTCCATGGGCCAGAGGGGGTTACCAAAATGTTCACTGTTAACATTTTGTTTCTCATTCAGTAGTCTCCAATGAACAAAAAAATACCTATGTTGGAGGTTTGTGGGGGGGGGTGAACGGTAACCCCCTCTGGCCCATGGACTATATGGATATGCACTGTAAATACATCAAACTATAACATTTAAAATATCTGTTATGGACGCGCGCTCTCTCTCTCTCTCTCTCTCTCTCTCTCTCTCTCTCTCTCTCTCTCTCTCTCTCTCTCTCTCTCTCTCTCTCTCTCTCTCTCTCTCTCTCTCTCGTCACGAACACTTATTTTATCAGCATTGCTTAAGAATAACACCCATATTCTATCTTTATTTGTTTTCTACATCTGTTTGCGGGGGGGGGGTCTGTTAAAAACGAGCCTGAGTACACAAGATACATGTTGGGTGCAATGATCTTTAGTCGTGCCGAATTTTATTGCTGTCTTTCTCCTAAATGATTCACTGAGTGTCTTGAATCTACATGTATCATTGCCATGAATGGAACACCACTATCTCTCTTTCTATCGGTGTTGTACGAAAATTATTATTTTCCGTAAAATTTGTGAACCACTCAAATAATCTATTATTTAAAATCAATGGGCCATGACAGACTCGTACATAAACCTAGCTTTCATAACTTGTGTATCAATAATTATAAAATAGGATGTGTCACAACTTCAATCTACTATTTGAAATGTCCTTCATCATTGAAACAGAACTGTTTATGTCACATAGCTTAATGTCTAGCTCGCCTACAATGGCGGAATATTGATCGCATGAATACGAGTGCTGACAATCAACGATACGATATGGCACGTAGTCATGTCGCAAATAGCAATACGGTATTCGTATCATGCAGTTACAGTCAAGCGGAAAATCTGTCACTATTTTACTCGGCTTCTCTGAGATTCCTATGATAAGTCAAGCAACTAGAACTATGGACTGCCACTGTGTAGTAATTTCAAGACTGAGTGAAACCATCTTTTTATGATTTAAAGGGTTATATGGCAAAGAGTTGTAGTTTACGCCGTGTAACTTTCAAATTACATTATGAAATGGTGGTAGTGTTTGACAGGATATCGTGTACGTGAAGAGTACTGTACAACTATGTATACATACAATAATACAGAAATTATCAATGTAGAAATGACTGTGATCAGATCGTCCTTCTATCAATGTCCAACAATTAAAGCTGGCTTTGTATTTCCTTCTCACACTATCAAATTAACATAAATGAGCTCACAGACAGACAGACAGACAGACAGACAGACAGACAGACAGACAGACAGACAGACAGACAGACAGACAGACAGACATAGCCACAGCACACATCAGGATGCAACTTACAAAAAGACATATACTGAACACACGATATTCGTCTGTACTGTTAAAGAGATGACGTGGAGAACTTTTTTAATTTGCATCCTGCTGTGTGCTGTGAACTTATATGTTATAATAGAGGATTTTTCGGCACCTTCAATTTCAATGTCAAGTGTCTACCACTGATAATGACATTCAGGTCACTGTATTTCTAATCAACAATGGTAAATGGTTGTACTTTGATAAATACAGAGTTACAATATTGATATTTCTATCCCGCCGAGTGTCGTTATGTGATGCGTCATATAAGCGCGATTCTAAAAGCAAAGGCGAAGCCCGATACCAAATATTTAATTCTTTGAATTTCTGTGATTCAGAATGTCCATACATTTTTTTCCAACTTGTGCACAGCGATCAATGCATGCATCACAACAGTTAAACATGCTATCCAATGAACAATACGTCTGATCGGGTATTCAGATAGTCAGTTATTATTATGCCTTGTATCTGATCGTTATGATACTAAATATTTACACAAATAAATTAAATGGCATCTGAAATAAATTCCCAAATGTCTCTCAGCTCATAAAGATGTCCACATGAAGCTTACATTTAGAATATTTGGATGAAACTAGGGAATACACGATATAAATATAATAAATCATTCATACTGAACATACGCAATTGGCGATCATGGTATCGACCTAATCGTCTGCATGAATTACAAACAAACAAACATTTTTATTGTAAAAATATGTCAGGACATAATAACAAGAATTGTTATGTTCGTGTGTTTGTGTTTACTTTTTCGCATTATGCTGCAATTCCAGAGACACGGACACATATTACATGTAAGGTCTATATTTCCCAATAAATTATTTTTTATAAACTATTAGTCCTGTACCAAAGTGCTGCACAGATTAGTCTACATCATAAAGGTATGTGTGTTTGTTTGTTTTTAGTTTACTTGATTGCACTCAGTGCGATCTCGACACACGGATACATATTAGTAAGATTTACGTGCAAGGCCTGTATGTGTTTATTCCATCATGTTCATTTTAATGTTACCATAGTTTCTATCAAGTCACGTAAATTATGACAAAATTGTACATGTTTAGAATTTATTATTAAGTGTGCTAAAAAGCAGGAGGTGCAAATTATCCCTCCAATTTAGCCATAATGAACCAATCCCAATTTAAAGTATAGAGCTGTTGACGCAAACTATGTATAAGCTCATTGCAAATAGGACTATCCCATTTGATTACAGGTGTAGTTCAAATTATCTTAATATTCGTAGAAAGTTATAATCTAAAGCTGTGCACATGGTGATTAGAGATACGCCTGATAAAGTGTAAATACATTGCAATAACGGGTATCCAGCAACTTGAAGATAGAATGATGACAGGCGAGATGTGTGAACCATTCTCGTAATCAGGTCACAAGACAGAGTTGACGACAATTAAATTTAAAGCCATCATTTCATTTCCGTAACCAGTAAAGCTGACGACAGTTTTAGTATCAGAATTGCCTGCAATACTGAAATGCATTCTCACAATCAACAGAACATTCTTCCGATGACGTAATGTACCTCTTGCCGGAGGATGGCGCCGTAAAAAGGTGTGTGGTTTTTCGACGATGGTTGAAATGAGGCTAGCACTTCCAACAATGTATGATACAGTGTGATTATCGAGTACTCCTAAAACGATATGACCTAGCTGATTGACGTTTCCAGTAGACACGCAATTCTATTTTAGTAATATGGATATAAAAAGTGAAATTAACTGATAATGCAGGTCAATCGTATTACATTTGGACCAGTTTTCATCTCGACAGGTTCATTTCAAACGCCCACACTAAATCGTTCGTTCTAAATTGAAAATTGTAATTTCAAAGTTCATAATAATAATGATAGATTATTTTGATCGGCCAAGGTGCAACCAAGACGCTTTGTGAAACGAGGACAATCACTCGGTACCACAAAATTCATTTATCTGGTAAAGTAGTTGTCAAATTATATTTATTTATTATTTATAAATTAAACTGCCTGAATACAACTCATCGCTCCATTAGCCGTAGACATTCCAATCACACCTCCTTAGTGTCACAGTGCAGTGTTGATAAAGAATAATGCCTATATTTGCAACTCTATGTAAAATCTCTTAGGTCATGATGATCTGCAAATGTAATTTCTAGACCCATAGGGAGAAACAAATCACAACTGTACACACCCTATACATTACACTTCACAAGTACATTTGTTTTTCAATACACAAGCCAGCAAACTATAAAAACCCACCCGTGACAACTTTCGTCCAACCTTGTTAGTGTAATAACACAAGCTACACAAGCCTACAAACTATAATAACACAACCCGTGACAACTTTCGTCCAACCTTGTTAGTGTAATAACGCAAGCTACATAAGTTACCAAACTATCAAACACTTTTTAAATATTAATTTTAGGATACAGGTGTGACAAACCATGCAAATACATGAGAATGTATGCTCATAACTGCAATTATGTGTAAGCTAGAGGAACTCTTTACTACTTTTGGCATCATAATTTTTAGAAGACAAATGAAATGAATTGTGCAAAATGTGGAACAACCTGCATTGAGCATATTGATTTAGATTTTACAATTGTGCAACTTTCTTTGTACAAATGAAAATATGTATATAAGATGTAACGGCAATCATGATGTATAATCTTTGTTAGCAATTCTTAACAAGCCATTACTGTATCTGTATTAGCACTATTCCATAAACCGAACTACAGCACAGTATCTGTACTATTCCATAAACCGAACTACACCACAGTATCGGCACTATTCCATAAATCGAACTACTGCACAGTATATGCACTATTCCATAAACCGAACTACACCACAGTATCGGCACTATTCCATAAACCGAACTACAGCACATTATCTGCTATATTCCATAAACCGAACTACTGCACAGTATCTGCACTATTCCATAAACCGAACTACTGCACAGTATCTGCTATATTCCATAAACCAAACTACACCACAGTATCTGCTATATTCCATAAACCGAACTCCAGCACAGTATCTGCAATATTCCATAAACCGAACTACAGCACATTATCTGCTATATTCCATAAACCAAACTACACCACAGTATCGGCACTATTCCATAAACCGAACTACTGCACAGTATATGCACTATTCCATAAACCGAACTACCGCACAGTATCTGCACTATTCCATAAACCAAACTACACCACAGTATCTCCACTATTCCATAAACCGAACTACCGCACAGTATATGCACTATTCCATAAACCAAACTACAACACAGTATCTATACTATTCCATAAACCGAACTACACCACATTACAATTTAGTTTTCAATCTCATATGTGCAAGGAGGTATTTCGGTAAGGACATCTGTTATGTCAACACAACATTACAATATGTTTTATACATTAATCATACAACTGCATATCGGCATTTCTAATGGTGAAGACATGTAGTAATGTAAACATTTCAGTTTTTGAGTAGTACACAGTAATGGGAATCACAGACTTGCATCAAATACATTTCAGTGTCTATGTTTGAGATGATTTCGGTTTCAACATCTACCTTTTAACTTACGAATATCGTATTGTTTTCCTGCGTTAATTATCAGCTTGTAATATCAGACAGCTCATTATATGATGTGTGAATGTGATGTCACGGTGCTTTGTTCTTATGTGACGCCATATGCTTTACTATACAGATAAATAACTATATAAATAAATAAATAGATAAATAAATAAATAAATAAGGTAAGTGTAAAGCTATCAACATTGTTAATGCTACGAAAATAGAAATGATGGATTATTTCTGATTGACAAGTTACAGCTCCCTGCAGGCCTGTCTATCTAGTAGATATAGAACAATTATCTCCTATAAAACCTAAGTTGAAGTCATGAACAAAAGTCCCCATCATACAAATGGTAATTTCGAGATGAAGGACATATTGGAGGAATATGCAGAATTGGCAACGAGGTCAGTGTCTGGAGAATAAATCTGATAGTGGCTGTCTATATGTTATGGTAGTTACAATGGTAGAGGTTTTATAGCAGCACGTGACGTTGCCATCTGAAAACTGTTGAGTTTGCTTGCTGTTGACAGACAACCAATGTGATACACATGTGAAATATAACATCTAGTGATCTATTTGGTACTAGTAATAGTTAATCTTTGTACATTGTACTTACCTCTTTGATTTCTGAAATCGCCATGGTGTCAATTACTTACTGTTTTCTGTAAGATATAAACAATCATACATATTTTTAGTTATATTACTGCTGTGAATTCACTTCTCTGCTGGCATTACAACTAACAGCAATTGATAGCTGCATTGATGGTGTGTGTGCGTGTTAATTTACTGGGAATGTGGATGAACTGACGATGTCGAATGTGGTCTTCATTATCTTCAAGTAATTCTCTTACTGTTGACATTTTAGTTTGTTACCCTTGAAATAAGACACCGCTGCAAATACTCAACAAAGGTGATTGATAGAAATAGAGTTATGAAATAGCTGATGAATTGACCGGCGGGACTGCTTAGATCTCGTTTATGTCACTACACTTTAACGAAATACGTACTTGGAAAAGAAATGCCATTCACGTTTTTATGTCGATAATAAATGGAATGATGTACAGTTACAACAACTGTTACTTGCTTCCAACCAAGTTATTGATGATTACGTCCATCACTATTAATGGGACTATATGTTTTTTGACCCAGAAAGGGTTCACGGACAGAATACATCTAGATAAAATGAAGATGAAAAGCGACTTGCTTTTTACAGTTGCTTGTAAATAAATGAATAAATAAATAAATAAATAAATAAATAAATAAATAAATAAATAAATAAATAAATAAATAAATAAATAAATAAATAAATAAATGAATGAATGAATGAATGAATGAATGAATAAAATAATAAATAAATAAGTAATAAATAAATAAGTAAATAAATAAAGAAAGAAAGAAAGAAAGAAACGAGTCCTTAAATAAATATGAAAATTAAAATACGTAAAATTACACTATTATGAAGGAACTCTCAGAGATACTCCGTGTGCACGTTTACATATGAAGCCTTAATACGTCGACACATATAGAGTACTACGTCGACACATATAGAGTACTACGTCGGCACATATAGAGTACTACGTCGACACATATAGAGTACTACGTCGACACATATAGAGTACTACGTCGACACATACAGCGTACTAGTACATCAATTCAGTCTAACGTCGACACACAGAGTACTACGTAGAAACAAAAGGATTGAAGACATGCTAGATTAGACTACATGTGCGTCCAATCAGTGTAAGAAATACAAGTTGATACTAAGATAACTTGAAGCAATTGTTATTGTACGCTAAAGTTCGATAGTTAACACACACGTGGCTCGCCAGTTCAGTCAATTGGTAGCCATGGAATTCGATTCATTTAAACATCTGCTCGATATCACAGGTCTGTCTTACAATATTACATATATGTTAGGTAACCTCAGTTCAGTTGAATTCCAATAAAGTTTTCATATCATAACATATCATATTTCTACCACACTCAATTTTTGTTTGTATCTGTAGAACACTGGTGAAATTAAGACTGTGTGTACACATGAATGATCGATCACGTATCTATTCATTTAATAAATAGTTTCGTTTGAGATAGCCAAGCAAAGTAGACCACCACGACATGTATATGAATTACAAGTATGTATGAATTACATTGACATGAATAATCAGATCCCAGGTTTACATAACTTGTGTTCACAAATAGAAATATATTAAAAGTGGGTGAACTAAAACATGATTGGGAGAGCAACTATAAAATTTTGAATTATGGGAGAGATGCAGTGTGTGATACAGTATCTGCATAACAGTGTGGAATTTAGGAATTAGAAACAGACATAGTTGTTGAGCCCTAGACACGAACAGCAAATGTCACCAATACTCCAAATGAAATCACATACTTTGAAATACTCTAGATCTAACAATATGTTTTCACAAATCTCGAAATCTGACTGTCTTGTCAACGCAATTTGTAGAATCATTTGATGTTTTTTTCTGTCATAAAATGTCATTGCATGAAATATTGACTCCAATTCCCCAACTCAATAATATTTTACACGACCGTGCCAATACTTAAAAAGATGATACAGGTCATAGAAATAGTTATAAGGTATATAAAGACGTCACTGTCAATAGAAGTCCGACATGAACTATTACGTACGTCGTTTTGTACCCAAATCAAGCCATCAAAACCGGTACATCGAATTGGGTTATCATCGTAGCTAATCTACTTTCTTCATCTCTTTATTGGAAAATATTAAATACAGTACATACCAACCGGAAGTTACCTATATCTCGATTTCAGCTGAGATGTGATTATTTATTTATTTATTTATTTATTTATTAACCATCCAACAGGCATTGCCCAATAACAGGAGGAAAGTTCAATGTTAATGCCGGAGGAAACCGGAGTACCCGGGGAAAACCTGCGTTGTTCGGTAGAGTCAAAGTGAACGACACTCTTCTTACTTACAGCGTACGTGGTAAATTTAAACAAACCCAGCCGATACCAGGCGGGTTCGAACCCAGGCTGCAGAGGTAAGAGGCGTACGAGCTAACCGCTCGGCCACCGACAACCCAAGATTGCATTCGATTACTGAGATGTGACCTGTATGTACTATGAGCACTGGTCATTGAGTTGAGAAAGTACAGTTTCTGGCACAGCAGTGTACATTGCATCCATTTTGTGACTTGTATACGAGGTGAATAATCGAAAATTTAATAAGTATCAAATTGATTACAGGGAATTCACCTTTTTTTCGTTATGACAAAGATAAACTAGGGGTAGGGTCAACATATAAAGACTGTCTGCCTGTAGTTACTGTCATTTTATTCTTAAAAAGATTAAATATTGATTTATGGGAGCGCGTTCATTTATCTGAATGTATGTAAGGGAATGAAATTTGATTTATAAAACGATTGCTATGTATTGCTGCAACTAACACCACCGTCACTACTCGACACGTTCATCCGACACACGATATAAGAATGCGCGAGCTATCATATGGACAACAAGGTCATATATATATCTCTTTTTTGTTTGATTCCGACATTTTTTTCCATAACCAAGGCATTGGGTTCCGCTAAAATGAGTTAGTGTAAAAAGGCGTATACGATTGTCTCCTAAAGATATGATCAACTCAATTGAAGGAAAAGAGGCTGTCTGGGATGGATGGATGATATAAATCAATGCATACCATTATTCAATATGTCCCAATACTATGTAGGTCCGTATCTTGCCAGCAATTTTTCACTAAAGTGTGTTTCTGTGTTTTACTTTATAATATTCACCGTCTACTGTAAAGTGGATAGTTTTAACAGATCGTATGTCTCACCTAAGTACTAAGACAGAAAAACTGAGTCGAAAAAAGCAAGTTGATATATATATGTATGTATGTATGTATGTCTGTATGTATGTATGTATGTATGTATGTATGTATGTATGTATGTATGTATGTATGTATGTATGTAAGTATGTATGTATGTATGTATGTATGTATGTATGTATGTATGTATGTATGTATGTGTGTATGTATGTATGTATGTATGTATGTATGTATGTATGTAGGTAGGTAGGTATGTAAGTATGTAAGTATGTAAGTATGTATGTATGTATGTATGTATGTATGTATGTATGTATGTATGTATGTATGTATGTGTGTATGTATGTATGTATGTATGTATGTATGTATTTCCATTCAAATATCTTTAAACGTCCATGCCACCACTATTTTAATGTAATCACTTCTATAATAGGATATTAAAAAAGGCATGTAACATACAATGCTGTGGTAGTTGCCACAGCAACGATCTCCTGGATGTATTTATTTGCAGGCTGAGATTACAGTCACTGAAACATTATAACTTAATGCTTGAATGGTAACACGTATGTGATTATTTACCACTAGAATTATATGAACATCAACCTGACTATTTCATATTTCGAAGTGGGGTTTCTTATATTTCATGGAAGAATGTGTTGATTTTCATTTGGAAGTGTGCACAAAGTGAGTTTAAGTCATATTTGATTAATTTTCACGATCTTCATAATTGTGTCTGAGTGTAGTCCACATACTACCTTCGCCATAATTAGTAAACGTTCGACTATACGGAATATTGTTTTTTTCCTATAGGGGTTACAGGTCCGTAAAACTCCTGGGAGTCCAATCCGTTATTAACTGTAAGTCACGTGGTTTTGAGTTAATGGAGTCCCGTAGATGGGAATACAATAGTGGTGCTGATGACTAACTATATCCTGAATCCATGCCACGACCACACTTAGACCATTAACCCTTGCCATGGTTTCACTAATCATACTATCTCTCCAATATGATCATGGGAATTTGAAATAAATCTCTTTTTCTTAGATATAGCTTATCTGTTTCGATCACCATGTCATTGCATATGAATAGAATCAGTAGAGTGATGAACGTTGGAATATAACGTTTACTCTGGTATTTAAACTCTCTGTCTGTCTGTCTGTCTGTCGTCTCTCTCTGTCGTCTCTCTCTGTCTCTCTCACTGTCTCTCTCTGTGTCTGTCTCTGTCTCTGTCTGTCTGTCTGTCTGTCTGTCTGTCTGTCTGCCTCTCTCTCTCTCTCTCTCTCTCTCTCTCTCTCTCTCTCTCTCTCTCTCTCTCTCTCTCTCTCTCTCTCTCTCTCTCTCTCTCTCTCTCTCTCTCTCTCTCTCTCTCTCTCTCTCTCTCTCTCTCTCTCTCTCTCTCTCTCTCTCTCTCTCTCTCTCTCTCTCTCTCTCTCTCTCTCTCTCTCTGCTTCAATGATTAATGTAGGTATTGGTATCATTGAAGTCAATGCGTGACAATTTCCGGCCATTCCATATTCCAATCGGATCTTACTTAATTCAATCAAGAAATTGGAAAGTGATGAAATTACACATACTAACATTATCCGAGTTGTTTGGTTGTTACTATGACACCCGCCACTAACAACTTGGAAGAGAAATTTGATCTAATCTGTGTAAAAAAAAGTTTGGTATGTAAGAGCGAAAATACTAAAATCGTATTGTTACTTAATTCAATAAAAGTAATATCACCGTGGGTTCAAAATATTCACAATGTAAACAAATTTCTCTGAATTGACTTTTGTGTACTTGAGTTTATCGTGTCATCTTTATCTTTGATGTTTTTTATTAAATGTAGATTGTACTAATATTTAGACAATATGTGCAGTTCGTAGCAGATCACATATCTACGGGTCAACACCTATATAGTATATTCAAAGCCATGCTAAATATGACTGGCTGCACATCAATATTAGTATATTCAAAACCATGCTAAATATGACTGGCTGCACATCAATATTAGTATACTCAAAGCCATGCTAAATATAAGACTTGCTGCACATCAATATTAGTATATTCAAAGCCATGCTAAATATGACTGGCTGCACATCAATTAGACATTCTGTTCTGTTAGGAACAAGAGACGTTATCGTAAAGTGATACTAGCTTTGGATGTATCAAACAAGTTTTAATACCATGATATAGCTTGCACTGTGTCATGCTCGCTGTGAATATAATTTCATGGGTGTACATCAAGGAAATCTGAATGCGAAACAAGCCTTTATAGAAGAGATACCCACCAACTGGTTTGTTGTTGTGAAGTTATTCTAAAAATTTAAGTGTGACCTTGAAATCGAAGCTTTAGTATGCGAACCTCTACAAATATTAGTACAGAGACTTTAATGGTGTCTCTAGCCATATCTTTTTAACTTCATAAGTTATAATTGACCAACTTGCTATTTGACCTTTGTAGACACTTAAATTGAGTCTTTGTGCATCAAATTTCCGTTATTTAGGCTGGAAAATGTTATCAAGCTTGGGTCAGGGTCTCATTAAAAAGCTTACAATAGACTGAATAGATAATGTGGATTAGACACTTGAATGGTATCCATACATATCAAACATTTTGGAGGTGAGAATGTAATAGCTCCCTCCGGGGTGACCGTTGGGGTTAATTAAAGAAATGCATCAAATAATGACACTCATGGAAACCATGTTTTTGAATTACAATTAACAAAAGTTGTTTGTTCACTGTGGTGGTTTAATTTGACACGTTTGACGGGTTTGACACTGCAGGACTAGTGCGCAAAACTGCAAGAAGGCAATAAACAAATATTGACAAACAATAAATAGGCACTAATCTAAACAGAAGTAAACGACTATATATATATTTTTTGTAGTGTCGTGGTTGATATTGAAAACAAACCACAGATACGAGTAATTGTTCAAAGAAGTTACACAGTATCGCAGCCAGACTCCATCATCAGAGAGAGAGTACACGGAATAGTTTCATTGTAAGTATATCATAATCATTCACATCACTTCTGACCAGGGAACGATCTTTTAATCAGACGGTGTAACTTGAATAGGGATATAGTTACTATGCAGACGATGTACGTTGGATGTGTCTGTAGTCAACACCTAGAATGGTTAATGATGCCGCATGTTATATATATCATTATACCGCCAAGCTGTCGCTCTAAGGGATACATTTATTAGACAGCGCACGCGTCGTCTTTTTACGCCTCAGAAATGTAAACATACTACTGCTTTCTTCTACTATATAATACAAGTGAGAGCAGTGCAAATATTTCAAAAGAGACTTTGTAGTTATTCTTCGAATTCTACTAATTTTAAAAATCAGTGAAATGTTTATTTCCATAAAATGCTCATGGTATAGAATATTCCTTAAATTCAGAGGATGTCACTGTTTATTTCATTTCTACAAATCATTCATAAGTCTTTATAATCCTGAACAACTCTTCGTAGAAGTAGAAGACACGCCCCCCCCCCCACCCTCAAATACTCTACTTCTATGTGATTGGATGTTGACATGATTTATAAGAAATTAGTGGCAAAAAAGTGTCTACGATATGCCGGAAATGGCTGGATTTTGATAATTGCCCCTGAAGATCACGGTCAAGGTCAATGGTCATGGTCTCAAAAGAAAGTTTACACCTAATAATATAGGGATAGACACTTGAATAAATTCTCTATGTACTGTATTAAATTAAATCGTAAGTCGTAAATCATGACTGTTTTGATTTATGACGTAAATATTGATTTTTGACTACAAATATGGCCACCATTCGGTCAAATATGCATATGTCGCGAAACGTGCATGTGTCCAATATGACATTTCACCTTTGTGCCAGGTTTGAAAGAAATCGGTTGTTGCATGTTTTAAGAAATGACGTATTACGGACGGAAAGAACCCATTGCATTATGGGACAAAATACATGATGATTTATATAAACAAAACCTAAATTTCGAAGAGCCTGTTCTACATGTCACAAATACACAGTCATTTTATTTATGATATGTAACTGTTTCATACAACATATTGAATAATTGTGTTTGCCCGTGCGCACTAACATTTCTATCAAGTAACGAGTCCTCGGAGCCTGTTAAACAAAGCTGTGACAACATAAGAGCTTTTGTGCTTTCTAGTTAAGAGTTGGTACAAACATCCGGCAATTACAGGCAGGAACGTCTATGTCGCTCAAACAATCAATTGGAACTGCTTGAGCAGACGACAGATGACCATTCACACATGTCAAAATGAATTGCGGAAACCAGAAATAGGAAGTGAAATTTAGTTAGAAGCAAAAAGTATTTACGTCGTATTACTATACAGGAGAATCTTTTAGGTAACTCAAAATGAAAGTGTTCGTGCCACCTTAGATCTTGATTTTTGAAAAATTACGAATCAGTTGGATGAAATTAGATTTTGGATATTTATTCATTCCGATCCACTTTTCGGAAAAACATCTACGTTAACTAGGCAATACATTGTATAAGGTATGAATGAAAGGCGATCTGAAAGCCTGACTATTTTGACACGAATGAACTAGGCATAAAGCATCGCATGAGCAATATTTGGCTCTCTAATCTACATTACTTATCCCAGAATGAACAGACTCACCAATACAGCAATAATATTCAGCGGTGTAATATATGAAATGTATTGAAATTGTTTTTCTTTAACATTTTAAACACTGCAGCATACATAACATTTATAATCAATCTGTCATGTTGTTGACTGCGATTATTTGTTTACTTGCTATTCTTAAAGAATATGATATAATGATATATTTAGGCATTACGACATCCAACTCATATGGCATCGTGCCTATTTCTTAATTTCAGTCTGGTTTAGCGAAAAGAACAGTGAATGAACCGATCGATACATGAATGACGTAAAGTGTTCATTAATCGAAGAAAGCGCGGTGATATCGACGCTAAAATATCTAGAAATAATAACGCAAAAATGGTCTATTGAAGAGAGAGAGAGAGAGAGAGAGAGAGAGAGAGAGAGAGAGAGAGAGAGAGAGAGAGAGAGAGAGAGAGAGAGAGAGAGAGAGCAAGAGAGAAAGAGAGAGACGGCGAGCGAGCGAGCGAGGGGTTTATATTCTGTGCCTATTAGTCATAGCAAACGATGAAGTAAAGTAAGAAAGAAATTCAATGAGAAATAATCTACTTTCCATGTCTGTATGATGTGAGTATTTCAGCCGGTCCTCGTTATAAATTGGTATATTGATTGACAACGATCGAATTGTAGGTAGCCCGGGGTCACATTTAGCCGACAGAATGAATTCCAATGTTGTATGCAATAATATAAAGTAGTAAAACAAACATACTCAGCATTGGGTTTCAAATGCACCTTTTGTTGAAACACTTGCCGAAGTGCATGAACGGAACCATTTATCAATTTATTTACTATTGAATTAATTTCTCCTGGTATGATGTATCATGATATTTTCACAGGTATAATTAATTCAATCAAACGTTACAACAGTACTTCTCATTTTACTGTTTAATTTAATCACTCGCTTGACAATTCAATTCAGCTTCAGTGGGGGTTTCCAAAGCTATGCACAAGGCACAAGTTATAAACCTAGAACTTAAAATAGCTTGGAAAAAAATCAGCTGAATTTGACTAAGTTCAGTACAGTGTCTGGAGTGCAGTCCAATTATTTGTATCAAATAACAGGTGCTAGCAATACATCGAGTCTGAGCACTTAATCTTGTTTAAGTTGACAGAATTTTAATGATACGTGGTCAAAGTTGACTGCTCATACACAAGGTAATACAGTAACCTAACCGAGCAGAAAAACAGTCAAATAGAAATTGATAATCTATGCATTTATGTATTTATTATAGCCGAAGTCTAATCACTGAAATTCATTTTGCTAACAGTGGTGTAATAAAGAGAGACAAAGGTTGACAGAATTCTAATGATGTGTGGTGAAATTTGACTACTCATACATAAACTACTCCAGTATATTAAACTTAACAGACTAGAAAACAGTCGAATGGAAATTTATAACTTAGGTATTCATTCAAGACGAAGGCTCATCACATTGAATATCAGTGATATTCCTATTTCTAAAAGTTGCACAAAACAAAATTTGGATAGAAATCCCATATGATTTATTGATTATATAGCTGGTTGAATGGTGAAAGGAAATCCATTATTACTTCCTTCATTCATAAAGATACAGCGAACTGTAAAGGCTTCATAGTATAGTCAAATATCCGGCACCGTTGTATGACTGGTCGTTTCATTTGTAATGAATGTCTACTCTGTATTGCAATGTCAAAACACATATCGATCTTATCCAGTTGCGGGGTTTTCTTATATGAATAGTATCATAAAGCAATAACTATGTATATGCCACCCACTTGTATTTTATGTTTCTAGTTCGTTTGCATCATTTCTCTCTATCCATTAGTACATATTAACTCATAAAATATGGCCCGTAGATTACTGTGAAATACTGTAGTGTTAAAAGGTGGATTCAATATCCACTAAATGCAAAGACAGAAATCGCCTTTTGCCTGGACCTAATCATCGCTGATTCAGGAAGATATTATGTATAGTAACAATGAGGATTACGAGATTTTACACCGGCAATTCATTTTAGCGGAAAAACACACCAATGAAACCAACGAAAACAGTTCGAGGACACGGTAACAGTATTAAAGTCGACGCATAATGTTATTTATTTGAAAATATTCAATGACTTATTCTTCCCAGTGTTCTCCAAGCAAAATAAAGTAGGTTATAGGAGATTTGCATAACAACAGATGATTAAGCAAACTTAAAGTAATAGCTCTTGTCAAAAATTCTAAAGTTGAGTCCACCACATGATAGAAGTCTGGGACCCAGCTTCTGTTGTTCTAGTACCCAATTTTCACCAACAAGAATACTTAGTAAGTAAAACTATCTGGTTTGTACATATTTAAGACTTTGTGATTCAAAGCTTGTCACGTTCAGCATGTTCATACTTTCACTGTATTAAACTATTTCAATGAAGCAACATTCGAACAACAACACTTAAGTCAAATAGACGCGGTTTTATGAAAGAAAATCAAACTGACTGAACTGACTTGGTCTAAGGTGGAGGTCTAAAGTCCAACCAGATGTTAGACAACATAGTGACTTTACATCAATTACAATTTATAAGTGGAATATATGTGGATGAGATAGTACACAGTATAAGATGGTGAATACATGTACGTATATATGACTTACAGAAATGACTAGTAGACGCTATGTTGCGTTGAGTAGACGGAAGTTCTTTGACGGATAACTTGAAGTACATCGCCACTTTAATACACATAGGAGACAACAATGTTAGAAGTCTTTCGAACAGATACTTGAAGTGCTCGATGTAGAAACTTACCAAGCCTAGAGTAGAACACAACTATCAAGGAATAAGCTTATGTCTTTTTAATTTACAAATACTGAAGTCACAGAAATATCATGTTTTATCATCATCCTATTTCTCCGCCACCACCACCGCCACCACCACCGCCACCACCACCACCACCACCACTACCACCACCTCCTCCGCCCCCTCCTCCTCCTCCTCACCACCACCACTACCACCACCACCACCACTACCATCATCATTAGCAGTATTTATTTATTTACTTACTTACTTATTTATCTATTATTACATATACATAACACTATGTTATATAGATGTCAGTGCTAACAATGTCAAATGTCACTATCAAATTCTGTGCAGTGTATATTGTACATTCAGACCCATGCTTTTGTAATCTTTTCAGTAATCTAGGAGTACATTATATCTATAGCCACCTCTGACATTACTTGCCATAAATCTCAATTTAGTAAAACTATTCAGCTATAGTTGTAAGACATTATTTTGGCATTCCAACCTGTGCATGCTCGTCAGGTAGCAAAATCAAGTATACTTCTCTTAGAATAAGAGTCACGCAACCGAATGGCTGTAAAAACACGTTTTTAATACTTGTATATCATCTTCGTATGTAGTAGCAGTGTGACATTCTCGAGGTGGTTGTTCGAGAGAAAGTGAGATCTCGTTAGCTTCTCGCATAATGCGAGAATGTGTTCTTTCCTTGCAAATTTCCTGGGAATGTTTTATCCAAGTAGGAAAAATATACATGGAAATTAGAACAAGCCAATATAACATTTTAAGTACTGAGCCACTTCATTGAATACTTTAAATACAAAATGTATGTATGATGGAGTTTAATAGCAAGTAGCGTTTAATATACGAGGAGTCACTTTAATTCTATATCTGGTAGAGGCTATTTGGAGGTATCCCCAGGGTTTTCCCGCTTCAAGGGTCTTATCACGGCAACATACGTCCACTGTCGTTTCACAAATTTACGTTTGCATTTCAATTGTGAGCGTACGTGCTCATGAATAGAATCGTTTAGCGTTCTTATTGGTTTCCAGATGCAACACTAAGTCTGTGTATAAAGTTACATTGAACAGTCTTTAAGTAAGCATGGAATGAATGAAATAACGTAAAATCGAGCATTTAATATGAATATCAATAATATATGATATGATATGATATGATATGATATGATATGATATGATATGATATGATATGATATGATATATGATACGATGCGATATATGATATGATATGATATGATATGATGTGATATGATACGATATGATATTGTATGATATGATATGATATTTATGATATGATATGATATATGATATGATATGATATGATACGATATATGATATGATATGATATAATATATGATATGATATATGACATGATGTGATATGATACGATATGATATTGTATGATATGATATGATATGATATGATATATTTATGATATGATATGATATATGATGTTATGTCATGTCATTTGACGTATGTAATGTGACATATGTGATACGATTATACATGTATATATAAAATACATGTGTGTGCGTGTGTGTACGTACGTAGGTACGTGTGTGTGTGTGTCTGTGTACATGTGTGTGTGATATAACGACATAAATAAACTATCCAACTGTCATTGATAGCCCAAGATATACTTGTCTGGTGTATTCAAGTGAATACTTTACAAAAATATAAAACCGTGAAATATGTGGCTTGAACGTTAAAGTCACCTTGCTTTGGAATGTTGAAATATAAATTAAATAGGATGGCGGCGAGTGTCTGTATTTAGCTTGCCCTATCCATTCTAATGATGGCATTCACTCACACTTGGTTGAATCTAGGCTTGTGACGATAATAGTAGAAAATCGACTCAATTACGCTACACTTCACTTTGGCTTCGCTACGTCTCACTCTACCTCTTACAAGATATTGGGCAAAATCTATACTTCGAGCTGCCTAATGGATTTTAAAAAAAAACTATGTCCTTAGAGCATGCATCGTGGTTATTATGAATGACCTTTGACCTAACAAATTTATCCATGCTTACTCACAACATTCGTGACATAGACTAGAGCGTCGTGTATTTTTATATGCAAAGCATATCAAATCGTAAACTTGGGGGTTTATATCTCTACCCTGGTTTACTTTATTTTAATTGGGTTTTATTTTTATCCGAATTGAACAAGGTTGGACTATATACATATTGGCAGACTAATCTATTTTACTACAACATTAACCTTTGCTATTATATTTTATTCCTATCTTGTGAGCGTTTTATTCCCATGAATCAAATATATATAGAGCGTCCTGAAATTACTAAGTGGCTATGAATACCGTGACAAGGTACGTTTTGCCAATTTAGATGCGAATAGACATCGACCTGTTCGATATCGTCACAGTATGTAAACATAGTACACATTGCACTTTGTTTGGCCTACCATGTGCATCTAACAGACTGGTACATACTGACTGTTTATGCTAACTAACCCTAGAATACAGCAGTGTTTCTACAATCGAATCTCGCAAATCGATTTTAGTTTATTTCATTCAGTTATGACAGCGAATATGGTTATCAAAGTTATGGTAGAGTTGTGATTCTAGTAATATGCTTTGAAACAGGATTATTATATGATTTGGATACTTACCTGACTTTATCAGGCCAGACGTTGTCATCACTTACGTCATTACTTCAACTCAATTACTGCTCAGAATGAGAGTGTTTCTCTATCATGTTTACACATCTTAAAGCCAACATGTTCTTACAGTTGATGACTCTGAATATCCTCGCTACAGCGACGAACGTGCATCTGTCAATATAGCAAAATGGATTATCGTTAGTATTGTTACACTAAAGGATCATATACAGTAGTGAGTACAGGAATCGTCGTATACGGTATACACGTAATTCAATAGATTTGGCCAGCTGATGTAGACCGATATGAAAGGAAAATGCCTAGATTGCCATAAGCATACTCGTTAGACGTGACTACCTATCTAGTATTTAGTCATGAAGTCTGTTCACGGTGACACGTACAAGCTACATATAATGTAAAAAGAAGAACTGCGTCCACAAAGACGTGCGAGATACTGTAAAAGGCGTTTATTGTGTTTGCTACCGATAGTTGTTGAGACCATTCCGGGAAATATCCAGATACATGTAACAGTTACGAAGGCGTGTTTTGTATATAATACGTCTCAGTTGTTATTCGGTGAATTCAAAATCATCCCTGTTTAATTATTCCAGGATAGATTTTCAAAAACTAGTTCAACACAATAAAAACAACAACACCACTGCAGGAAATTAAAACACACAAAAATAACAATTATAACAATAATTTGTACTTCTTGTAATATCAATGTAAAAATCCTTTGAACATCGTTATTGGAAGAAAATCGTCACTGTAAACATATTTTGAGAGAGAGAGAGAGAGAGAGAGAGAGAGAGAGAGAGAGAGAGAGAGAGAGAGAGAGAGTGAGAGTGTGTGAGAGAGAGAGAGAGAGTGAGAGAGTGAGAGAGAGAGAGAACACGCTGTAAATAACTGCTTATAAAAGCCAGTAAAACTTTCAATGACATATTCGAATTCTTGTGACTATATATACTGAATGGAAATGATGTTAAAATTACTCACACACTGTCAGAGGTTCTATGATGCAAATATGTGGAGAAACTGGAACCAGCTATACAGTTGTTAAATTGTAATACGAGACAAACACATTGCGATGTTCGTCATGTCAAACGTAGGAGTGAATACGCTGCCTATTGGATAATGGAAGTTGAATCGAAATTGAGTATTGATCTTACAACGATGTAGAATTGTAGATGTGCATGTACAATTTATGACATGCTGTACAGTTGATGAAACTCCCGCGGTATTACTGAATGGCCATGAATTCAGGACACAATGGCACTTATTCATTGTGTTCAGAAGCTTAAATGCCAGACTTGTTATCAGTCAATGAGGGTATCTATCGTTATTTTATATGAATATGAACAAATAACTTGATTAATTATCACGTGTTCTGGAGCATAAAATACAGCTGTTCACTTGACAACAAATCGCTAAATGAGAATATCATGTCGTGGTCAACTTACCATGGCGATCCATAATGATACATTGTATGACAATCACGCTATTACAAGCAAAGTAAACTTCACCTGTACCCCCAACTAAACATCCACCATGGCTATCCGTTCAATGTTTCTTAATTCAGCATTGGAAACTGAACCACTCTCACCTTTGCCCACAATCCGGGTCAAACTTAACCAAGTCAACCATTAAATTTGAGTCATAAAAATTCCTGAGAACCCGAGTCGGCGAAACCATTGCTGCAGAGGTGAAACGAATGACACGTATCTGACTTCCTAACATAAGTAATCGGGCCCCATGTTTATGCTCAATATTTAAAAAATCACACCACCACCACCACCACCACCACCACCACCACCACCACCACCACCACCAACAACAACAACAACAACAACAACAACAACAACAACAACAACAAACAGGGAACAGAGTTTTATCTTAGAATATGTAAATAAATTGTAGGAAATTTTTAGTACTGTTGTTCAATACAAAATATACATGTCTTTATGTTTATAATGTGTTTTATTGTGTTTTCAGTTTAATTTTTCTTCATCCACCAAGCGCCTCCTTCTAAGCAACTCTAACAAATAGAACATTTCCTAGTAAATGATGATATTATTGAGGTTTGTTCGAGTATCGAATTTCAATTTCTCAACTTATTTACATCAAAACGTGACAACGTGTAAGGTCTGACGTGCCGGTGTAACGTGCGGAAACCACACTTCTTTACGGCACCGTCCAAAACGTACCCGCCAAAAGACTTCATATTTCGTCGCGCAGGGTGGCTTTACTGTTTTTTTAGTATAGGGTGTATTGTTAGTCGAGACGTAACTTAACTTAACCACTTAACGAGCAAAATTCAAATAATACACTTTTCTTTTTATAAACAGATATTTTATTATAACGAATACACTACACGTAATTTCAATGTAAAGGTAAATCTGTCAACATTTGAATCGAATCGGGTAAAAGACACAAAGCAAAACATAACTTTTGTTCGGCGCGTGTCAAGATCATAGTACAATAGGGGGAGCATTCAAGCTATTGGGAGTATGTGAATTTCACTACTTTGAGTGTGGCCATTGACTAGACGTTGTACATGTACCTGTTTTTAGCAATGAAATGAGATTCTACACCATATATATGGACAATGTGCCAAGCACTATATTTCGATGTATAACAATTACCTGTACTACTTGGTAGAAAGATCTTGAAGAGTCAGTACTTTACATGTAATACAACTAAGCGAAGGATATAATTTTTACACTGATATGATAACATTGTAGTAAAAAGTAACGTCTACAGGCAGAAGTATAGTAGCAGTATAGTAGTGGTAGAAGTGATATGGTAATAAATGTGATGTATATCTACCAGTTACCCGATCTGACATCAATCACTCAATCCTGACCTAACTTCAACACTTGATTGACAATGCTAGGTGTCAAAATAACGCCGCTTCGTCTAAAATGGAAATTTACAGGTTTGGTCCGTAGTGTTAATTGTAGGATTACCCAAGAATAAATCATTAGAATTGAAATAGCTTTATTACTAGCTCACAGTTTACGTATGCGTTGATGTAATAGATGTAACTAATGAATTTTCCTTGAGGTTTATACATTTCGAACAGTTCATATATCTAAAACCTGGTCAACAAATTGTACAATAGTTTCTAGCCTCACCACATGATGTTCACAGAATTTCTTGTACGGATCTGAAACTACACTAGCTATCAATAAAAACATTAGTATCTGTGGCAGGCTTGTCTTATACAGAACTGACCTATGAGGTGATTCTGCATACTGTATAACGAGTGTAAACACCGACAGCGGGCCATGCAACATAGAAATACTATAACTAATGAAATGCCATGAGGTACAGCTCAGTAGCTATAACACATAACACTGAATATAACAAATATCCATACATACACTTGTACTTTCCTACACCCAAACATAGAAATTTGGATAATACATTGTAATTGATGATTTGCTAGAAACTGTACAAAATTGAACAACGCTTTGATAAACAAACCTTGCTACCAGCATTAATCATGAACAAATGTTATAAGAATGACCTGTGACCTCGATCTATCTTGGCCCCAGGTCTTGGCCTACGCTACGCTCGTAGAGTCGTAGGTACCATATTTAGCCTGTCTTGCAAGCTTGTAATTGCGACTGATGTCTTCTTCCCCGTATGAATTTAGTGCATATCTACACTCGGAGTACATTAACCTCGGCTTCTACGTTCCAGTTTTCAAAGACGATATGGTTTTGACGGTTTGTAACTGTAATAATGATGCAAAATGACAGGGCAAACGATCAGCTGTGATTGTATAGTTTGTTATAGAGTGCCCTGCGATAGAGTGAAAGTAGCCTGTTCAAGTTTCAAAACAATCATACACAGACGTTTTCCGTTGTCTCAGTGAGCGAGGAAATAACCATATATCACGAACTATACACACTGCGGCAAGCTGTGTGCCGTACTGTAAAACCATGTAATGTGTGTTACTTGATGAAAGGCATTCTAACTTTGGTAGACAAACAGAGTCAAGTGCAAGAACAATATATACATTGTGGTGATATGGTATGAAAGAGAGAGAAGATTGAAAAGAACGGTATGGTAGTAATGGAAGTATTATTTGGACTGGATACAAGTAGATCGCTATTTAGTCATAGGGTTGAAGTATAGCAGAGTCTTTGAATTCAACTTTTTAATTCACATTGTTGCACGTAACTTGTTTCATTTATTTGTAATGGAACGTTTAATGACTTTGATTAAAAGTGTTACATTGCCATAAATCGCTGGGCAGTGCTCAACATATTACAGATTTAGAACGAATTATAATTATGGAATGGTGACTCTCCTCCACGGTGTTATTTTATTTTTTTGTATTAAATTGTAGCCAATGTTGATGGCGATGATGATGGTGGTGTTGTTTTGGTGGTGGTGGTGGTGGTTACTTTTATTGTTATTTTAGGAGATGGATAAAATGTGTATGAGAAAAGACACACGTAGTGTGGACAGCGAGAAATCAGAAAGTTATACTGTGATGTTTTCATCAAATAATGAACATAATCTATTATCTACTTATACTCTAACAGTGTTATCGATAAATCTACTTTGGTTACAAGACACATCGACACAAACGAAAAATAAAGATAGTGTAACAGAAATATGAGTAGAGATTTTATCTCATGACATATAATATGCCTTCCACGATAGGCGAAGACTGTATAACTTGTACTGTGCAGTTTGTGTGCGCTAGCGGGTGCGCTAGCGATGCGATGCAACGAACGAAGGAAACAGTTGGATAATTTGTCAAATTAACTATCTCTACTGCAATAAATAACAAGCTGTGAAAGTGTCATTTTACTAGAGTACCACTGCCATACACTGACCTACATTAGTTTTTTTTTTAATTGAATACCCAACCTTGACGTTGAATGAAACGAGGTAACAAACATATCCGTATTCATCGTCACATCATGTTTATCTATGCGTACATCAACTAGACTAAATTAAATTAAAACTACATAATTTGAATCAGACATTGTGACTTCGGGACAAGACAACAAAGAATACTGCTATATTTATTCACTTGATGAAGGGGGCTAGAAGAGGTTGGATCATTGGGCTTATAATACTAGGTAAACTGTCTGTGCCTGTACGTATGCAGTTGGATGTAGACTGACACGGTGAGATTGATGGAGACGTCCCCTGTGGGTCCACATCGAACACCTTAAACCTAGCTTAAGTGGAGTCCTCTCTGGAGAATTGTTTAATTCATTACATGTATTTCCCACGTGGGAGTTTGGGATGTGTATACAAGCCTTTGCGATTACGTGCTAGCTTCCCATTGTTTATCGCCAGACATTACAGTTACAGATATTCTACCGTTTTTGACTTTTATGAGCATGGAGGCTCAACAAGATAAATAACCAGTTAGCGACCTGTACGTGCAGTGACGTGACCAACATGCTAATTAACTTGTTGTAGAATGCATAGGGAAATTTCCTTCTCACGATATTTATAAATCGCACTGAATCTCTATATAAATAGTGCGGAGCTTTTCCCTGATTTAAAACTCTGATTACCACTTTAGGTACTGCAAGTTGCTATTAGGAGTGCTACACCTTGTATCCATTATAACCATGCCTTGATATCACAAGTTTGACACGATCAGAAATGGGATTTTGATTTTATCAAAGACTCAGAAATCACAAGCGTCCATCAGAGTTCACCATAACTTTGTTTTCGGGAGAAGACGTCATTGCAATATAGTATGATTGACTTGGTGGCGTTTCACGGTCATTGTTACAGTATTGTAATCATTAATATGACATGACATCCTTACTTTGAAGTGTCGAGAAAGCTAGTACTGGGGGTCACAGGTCATTCATCCGTTCCCTGGAATGATCCTAAACTTTCAGGAACGTAATCACTGAGATGAAAGAAGGCACGTGTTGAAAATTGATACCGAATGAAAATTTATCGTCCCCACATCCTGGCGTCATAAATATCACTTTTATAATACCACTTGTTTAAACTTTTATGGTCAAATATTTTATCGCCAGGTTTACGACAAGTATTTAAAATGTGTTGTTGAATTGTTCCTTTTGATGCAGGTTCTAGAACTAATCACGTGACGGTCACACTTTGTTGTAAGTAATTCCAACCGATACATCTAACGAATATTGGACAGGTATGTACGTAAGTGCCAACCCTTCGGCTTACTGTCTTTCCTTTGTTTAATAGTTTCGGTTACCCAGAGTCTCGCCGCTGGGGGCTACCACCCAGACTAGCCCCTAGTGGTGATAGTCTGGGTAACCGAGACTATTTGTTTTAAAAGAGTACGGAGAGACAACACATACACTATAGTCAGTATTCTCAGTGGTCTATGAAATGATGTTATGTATTATGAGTTCCTGTATGATGGATCGGCACCGTAGGAATTCAAACATAAGTGAAACATCAGTGTTGACAACATATTTGGACACCCAGGTGTCCGTATAATAACGATATGACTAGAAGTCTCCTCTTGTGAAAATTCAAACGGACATCTTATGAATAACACAAAGTGTGTTTTCTGAATAAATTTTCAGAGGTTAAAATAACTGTATTTGATCCATAACCTATCTCTTACTAAATTCAGCAATCGTAATTACATTGAAACAATGGTTTTATATTACTCTGACATTCTTTCCGTGTGGCTGAATTTTTACGATGTGTACCGTTATATTCACTCGACATATTAGAATGAAGGGAAAGTAATTCTAACCTACCTAGGCCCCAAACATGACCAATCTACAAGATTTGCAGTTGTATTGTATTTTTCAAATTTATCCAGTACGTGTTTCAAGTCGTTATTTTAACGTCATCTTTATTTGCCAATGTACCCGACTGACGTGGATGTATTTGTCTGAGCAGTGATCTTTTTCTAAAGGCGACATATCACATTACGTTTGTTCTTTTTCAGCATCACGAATGAGGCCTAACGTATCATTTTGATGCAATTTCCACGAATTATCCAGGTAAACCTAGCTGAAAACGGCAATTACCTCTTATTTGGAAGATATGGACTGTGAAATTGGTCACAGTGAGACTCAGAACGACACAGGATTAAATTCCTATTGTTGCTAACGCTCCATTTCCATAGAAACCGAAATCATTTGACCATATATGAAATTAATGAGTATTGATGTAATCATGCGACTTGTCGCTTGGTTTGTCTGAAAATCCGACATCTCCTTTTAAAACGACAAATACGATTTTTCTAACTCATCACACTTGAAAAGCACGTGAGCAAAAGAAGTGGACACAAATGATGTGTGGTGTTCTTGGACTCTTGCCAAGAAGTGTAGCCCGTGTACATATAACATCATATTTTGGAAAGAAGCGAATCAAACTGAATCACATTGTTAGAATAAGACGAGTTACTATTAAAGACTGATTGATAAAAATGCATCTAGATGTTACTGGAGTACCAACTTAGAACGAGATATTAAGTATCGACGGTAATATAACAAAGATAGTCAAGACAGTTGCACTTACCAGTAGTCCAGTACCCTTAGAGTGGCCGACTTGTTATAACAAGGTAGACACTACATTGAACAATTTCATCATCCAATCAATTCTTAATGATAATCAACGGTACATAGGCAGGTGGGAGACATTGAAATATCGATGGCTGAAGCATTTATCGTCAAGCTGGCCGATTAGCTCACAATAGCGTGACTGATGGTGAATATAGAATCACCGCTACGAGACGCATTTACATGCAGTGCTCGATTTATCCAAGGATTCCAGTCGAAACTACTGACTTTTACCTGGTCTATACAGATTGCGAATCAATACAGACCACGTGGATATACATATAGAGGCATTCAATGATGTTCATTTGGGGCGTGGAATGGTACAGTTATCGCATACCCAGGCTGTGATTAAAAGTAATCACGCTATAATTTGTTACCTTTCTTGTAAGGGAGAGCAATTAAATTTGCATAATTATCTAATAAATTATTCGTGATAGCAAAACCTGGCGCGGCGTTTTAGACAAATACTTAGTTGAACATCTGTTCTTAATAATATCAGTTTGACAGAATTCCGATCAAATAATTCCGACACAGTAACTAAAGATATGCACATTACACTCAAATCTTAAAGGAGATCACGTGGTATTTTAATTTATAATGATAAGATAAAAGTATATGTACGACACCTAGCTATATATTTAGTCTGCACCATTTTCTTAAAATTCAAAGCTATGCGATGTATTGAGAATATTTGTTCATGGTCCACGAATCAATGTGACATCGACAGTAAACGTATTATATTTACGTTGGTATTAAGGTAAATTAGAAACGAATGCGACTTTTCGAATCGTCTACTTCGGACCTTTATCACGCAAAAAATTATTCCACCAGTTTCGAAGATACTGAATAATTAAATCATTGCGTGATCAAAGGTCTGTATTAGGCGGGTCGAAACGTTGCGTTTTTGAGTTACCGTTCCTCGTAGACATAGCTTTAAAGATAGGTTGATATATCGATATATCACAAATCCGTCTATCTCACCATATAAGTAAACAGTCGATGTAATTTTTTGTGTGATATATATTGCGTGAACTATAATTGATATTTATAGACTTGAAGCAGTGTGGAATCGAAAGGGCCTTGTTTCCATTCACAATGAAATATTAATTGCGTACGATTCTTCATATGAAATCCACTCAGTTGACAAACATATTACTGGTTCACCTGTGTGTGGGCACCACAAAGCGATCGATAATTACTTTGAAACAATAAAATATTTAATCTAACGATTGATTAATATGCAATCAAAATGGTTTCATGTTTCCCATAGTCCATTGCTAGATTTCCGTAATTTCCTCCACTCTTTCTATTTTGTATGCCATTGAAAGGAAGCTAATTAACTTATATCGCCCTATCGTATATCCGATATTGATGGCTTGCTGCAGTGTGTTTGATTGCCGACCCCACAACAACTAGAATTCATTTTTACACCTGTGATATATTTCCGATAAGACATACTCGGACATGGGCACTTACAGGCGTTTCATCGAGCTCGTTGCATTAACACTAATGGAAGTAAATGACGTATTGTGTCATGGGAGACGAAACTAAATGTCTAAATGATTAATTGAACACTTCTTTGTCATGACAAATTGAGCATTGCAAAGGGCATTTACCAGGCCTGGGATACATCAACAACTTTTAACGACCTAACCACGAAGGTATTACTACACTTTGCATTGCTAACAGAGTTAAAACTATTCACTGTTGTTAGTAATGTATGTTTCAATAAATATGTACACATAAACCAAGAAACGAACCTTGGAATTCTTCTATGAATATTTTGGTATCAGGATCCTTACGAAAATCCAGATTGCAGCTGTGTTAGTGCATGTATATACAATATATACAGATTACAGCTATGTGTTAGTGCATGTATATACAATATATACAGATTGCAGCTATGTGTTAGTGCATGTATATACAATATATACAGATTGCAGCTATGTGTTAGTGCATGTATATACAATACGTACAGATTGCACCTATGTGTTAGTGCATGTATATACAATACGTACAGATTGCAGCTATGTGTTAGTGCATGTATATACAATACGTACAGATTGCAGCTATGTGTTAGTGCTTTATTTCTTCTCGTGTGTGTGTATGCGTATGTATGTATGTGCGTGCGTGTGTGTGTATGAGTGTGCGTGAATGCGTGCTGTGTTTATTTTTGACTTAATTTTCTTCGTTGCGTCCATTTATGAATTTGAATTAATCTAAAATTGAATGTACGGGCCATGGACACGACTAGTTCTGCTGAACTATTTTCATGGTCCCCATTAGATAACACATGTATATTTCCTTTTGTCCAATTTGTTTGAAAGTGTAATGTATTATTTATTTATTTATTTATTGTTTTGTTTTTGTATTCTGATGAAATAAATTTCAATTCAATTCAATTCAATGTATATACAATACGTACAGATTGCAGCTATGTGTTAGTGCATGTATATACAATACATACAGATTGCAGCTATGTGTTAGTGCATGTATATACAATATATACAGATTGCAGCTATGTGTTAGTGCATGTATATACAATACATACAGATTGCAGCTATGTGTTAGTGCATGTATATACAATATATACAGATTGCAGCTATGTGTTAGTGCATGTATATACAATATATACAGATTGCAGCTATGTGTTAGTGCATGTATATACAATATATACAGATTGCAGCTATGTGTTAGTGCATGTATATACAATATATACAGATTGCAGCTATGTGTTAGTGCATGTATATACAATACGTGCAGATTGCAGCTATGTGTTAGTGCATGTATATACAATATATACAGATTACAGCTATGTGTTAGTGCATGTATATACAATACATACAGATTGCAGCTATGTGTTAGTGCATGTATATACAATATATACAGATTACAGCTATGTGTTAGTGCATGTATATACAATACCTACAGATTGCAGCTATGTGTTAGTGCATGTATATACAATATATACAGATTGCAGCTATGTGTTAGTGCATGTATATACAATATATACAGATTGCAGCTATGTGTTAGTGCATGTATATACAATATATACAGATTGCAGCTATGTGTTAGTGCACATATATGCAATATATACAGATTGCAGCTATGTGTTAGTGCTTGTATATACAATACATACAGATTGCACCTATGTGTTAGTGCATGTATATACAATATATACAGATGACATGATTTCCATACCCGATTTCCACAGTTTCACAAAAGAAAATAAGTGTGCGGGGTTGGGGTGGGGGTGGAAAAAAAATAAACACTTTCTGAACACCATCAACAAAGATGCAATTGTGGTGTTAGCAGACAGGTTTGTTTTTAAGTGCACGTGATGCGATTGGAAACAGGTAGCTACGTCTAAATGACATTTCATAAACAGAGCTGTTTACCCGATGTGACGTGTAAGCAAGGAACGAGTAGGGCGCCCCCAATAGAGTGTATTATAAACTGTCATACAACTAGGTCGTATAGACATGATAGATGCATATATTGTTTATTTATTACACGTAATGTATTGACAATCATCCTCCCTCCGATGACCTTAAGGAGAAAAAATGACGAAAGAAGAAAGGTCACCTATATATAACCTAACTCGACTATGACATGCCAATAAAGCAAAATGATGTCATCTACTGTATATCAGATTTACATTAAGTTAATTGATATTATACAAAGTTGACATTTTTTATCAGTAATAACGTGATATAATACCGATTAAGTTGGATAATTGCAATACATAAATCTAGTATAATAGATACATCATGCCTTTATACTTATTTTAATATTGCTTATTTTTTGGGAGGCGAAATTAGTAGGAAGCGTTGATTTATGGACAATAAGGCACTATGATAAGAAATTTGTTGGTTTAGTATACTAACTCGCCATAAACAGACTAGTCGCTTACCGAATTACAAGTTTACGATAGGTTTTGATGCAGTACTAGCGGTTTCGATACGTCGCTCTCGGTCCTCTATTGTTTTTCTTTGCAAACCCCGTAAGAAAATAAACAGTAAATCGAACAATGATGAGTCACATAAAAACAAAATATAAAAAAGAATAAAACACTATTGTAAATAAAAAGCTTCAATTATTGCAGCTACGGTAGGCTATATTTTGATGTTAAACTCCGGAACGAAAAAAACTCAAAAACAAGGAAAAACACCTAAAATCAAAACTAGGGCTACAATTATTGCAACGGGTAAGCATTAGTGGTATTCCTACAAATACCTCGACTTGTTATTATTAGCTAAAGTTGGTTAAGTTGTTCCAATGTTCATACATCGGCATACTTTCCTTCAACTTAGAGATAACACTCTGCATCTGCTAACAAGAACAGTACCGGGTCATGGGGTAGGTTGTAGAAAAATGGAAATGAATTTCCCCGACTTCAAAAAACAAACATGTAAATATGACCAAACACATATCTACATTCTGGAAACAAAATCGTTCACGTTATTCATAGTTAAAATTTTAGTTAGTTTTAAACTTGTGTTAATAAAACACGTTAACAATAAAACTTAGCGGGACAACCCATGTACTTCGAGTCACCTTTCTAGTTCTTACACTATTGTGTTTGATACCACACGAAGTCAGAGCTAGGCAGTCATGCTCTTCCCCGACGAGGGGGCGCGGGTTAAGCCCTTGGCTAGAACTTTTTAACTTAAAAAATAAAAAAGACGTTTTAAAAACTTACCACTGCAGAGAAAAATATTTACAAAATTGTTCTGTGTAAACCAGTCGGAAAGTTAGTAGAAACAAACCTCCCTGAGTAATGTATGAACAAAATTACGTGTATTTGCAGGGTATTTGCATGGACATGACCGGCCGTGCCTGATTCAACAACAGTTGAGCGGGGTCAAAGGTTACTGCTCCCATGATACACTACGTTTTCGAAACTGAGGCGGCAAGGAAACTGCACGAAAGTATCACGTTGCTAAGAAGTTGAAGCTGAACCGTAATTTCGTTAATTTATGCAACGGGAAAAACCTGCCCCTCTTTCAAAAGAACGATAAGTCGGAGAAGAAGATCGGACATCTTCAAAATGTCCAAATCACGTAAGTAATAACAGTTTCTGTGTGGTATCAGCAGGCCAGGCTTTTTTGACTGCTGATCGATGTTTTGATCTCGGCTTTGACAAGTGCCTGCATGTCTAGCTTGACTAAACATGTATGTTCAGGTATTATCTACAATGATTTCAAGGTGGAACATTTCAGGATAGAGACATACTTGCCAAAAGTGAGTGCAATTTACGTAAAAAAGTGTAAAACTTGGCCGATTTATATCGTGTTAGTGAAAAAAAACACCATGACAGTATGTCAATGTAGTTTATCCAGGAAGTCGACAGGTTACAGTGTGCGTGTATATGTGATCATGTCAGCGACGACTCACCACTGACTGTTTGCGGTGATTCTTTTATTTTGTAATTACTGTAGTTCTCGAACCACGTTTTAGCCCAGGTCACAACATTCGTTAACTGTTAACACGATTTAGATCAAAATGGTGTAAATATGTGAACTTGTTTCCCATTGTTGTGTGTGGAATAAATCCCCCTGTATTGTGTGGGCTGGACTGCATGTGTTAATGTTATCACTCCAAAGTACAAGTGTTGATGCATGATGATATTCATGCATTAGTATAATTAGTACATCCACAGATCTTGGTACATTGTACATCTTGCCAACCTGTGTTCTCTCATTACATTAGTGACAAACACACTAACAGGTGAAAGATCTGTGAACACACTACTAAAGATCATACATCATGTTTCGTAACTTTTGAAAGCAATTTAAACAGACTGACTTATAATTTGGGATGGTTGATAAAATGGGATGTTCCTGGTTCTATCTTGGATGTATTAGTGGGAAGGATTGTACACATTTCTTTCACTGAACATCCATGATTCTATCTACTTCACAATATTGTAATTATTATTTTGAAGACATGCTCTATTTCAAAGATTGTGATGAACTTATTGAAACTTAATATTTATGCCTTGAATTGATTATAATTAATATAATTACAGAAAATATGTTCCAGACTCAGTGTTTGTAAAAATGTCTTGACCCAACAACTGGTCAATGTTTGGAAAAATGTGCAAGAAAGTGTAATGAGCATAAGCTAAACAAATATTGTTAAAATTTCATCTAGACAATAACAAACCTGATACCAGAACTGACAAATGAATATGGCTGAATGATCATAGAGCTGATATCCTGTAGGGACACTGCACAGCCTACATGTACAATCAGAACCAGTTTATGGTAAAGCAGGTCCATCAAGTCAGTGTGCCCAGTTATAGATTACAGTAATGCCGTCCAAGCCCAGCAGGGGCCTGTACCCCTGTCACAATCAAGACGCAACACTAACTTCTGTTGCAACAGTGTTGTGTCTACTGTGACTGGTAAGATGTATATTGTACCACAGACAAGCCCCTTCCATACTTTTGGTACTTCAACATTACAAAGTATATTCAGGTTAGAGTCAAATGTTTTGAGCAGATCTGGGTACCATAATAAGCGTTGTATATGCTTGTTGCAATTTGCAATGTAGACTATGTAGATTGAGGAACTTAGGCCACAATACATTTATAGAAACCTCCGTATTACTTTCTTGCAGTGTGGCAACATCCATTTGTCAATACATTTAAACACTTTAACATTGGAGAATGGAAGAAATCAGCCAAAGAAGGAGAAGTTATGACAATTATGGTAAGTCTGACAATTATGGTAAGTCTGACAATTATGGTAAGTCTGACAATTATGGTAAGTCTGACAATTATGGTAAGTCTGACAATTATGGTAAGTCTTACAATTATGGTAAGTCTGACAATTATGGTAAGTCTGACAATTATGGTAAGTCTGACAGTTATGGTAAGTCTGACAATTAAGACATCCAAGATACTATGCAGATTGTGTCATGTTTAGCTCAGGTTAAAACCATACTAAATGGTCTGTTTTATACCATTTCAGGACAAACAGTTGAAATGTACTGTTTACAGAATAACTGGATCTATACCAGCTGGTAACTATATCCAGTTACCCAAGACATCTACGCAGTCTTTGGGTTTGACTGGTAGATATGTCTACCTATTATTCAAACCTATACCTGGCAACTACTTTGTAGTTCATTTGGATACAGCTACACAAGATGGTCAGATTGTCAGGATTTCTTTCTCCAACTTATTCAAAGAATTTAAATCAACATCAACATGGCTACAGTTTCCATATGTGTGTAATCCATCCAAAGGATCTGTTGAAGGCTACACCGCATTGACTTCTAGACAAGGTATATAGTACTTGATTATAATATTCAATGTGATCTACCTTTTTATGATAATATAACTAAACATTTCAGAAAAATAGTTCAATACTCCAAAAATTCTACCGGGGTATTTTACTAATTTATTTATTTGTTACCAATGGCATACAAATAAGAAATAAGAAAGTTCCAATGCCAGTTTGATGTCATAGTCAACATGTGTATACAATTTAATTTTTGACCTCTGACCTACAACTAATTTCATCACAAAAGAATACCTTAGATGTCTATATAGAGATTGGAGAGGTAGAAGGAATCTGTTATAAATTTGTGAACTGGTTTAACTCTATTTGGATTGATTTTTATCATGTGAAGCTCATTGAGATTTGTATGCAATTATGTAATGCACTATATAAGAAATAAATATTATTATTATTATTATTATTTTTTAGGTCAACAAGGGCCAGCGCCACCAGTGGTGAGATGGACACTTTTGATGTTGGATTTACAGTATATTCTATCAATGTACTTAAATCGCAAATATTCATACTTAAAGAGTGTTCGTGTGTGTGCCAACATGTTTGTTAAGAATATAGTAACAAGTGATTTACAGTATGAACCAGCCTTATCATTAAAGACAGCTAAAAGATCTGGAATGTTATCACATGGAGTTTCACCAGTACCTAGAGAACTGTCATTTCCTGTACCAAAACATGAAGATTGGTATGATTACTATGATCACATTAGGTAGGTTTCTGGGTTTTTTGGTTTATATGCTGTACCCAGTCTTGAAAATAACAAATTGTCTGTCTGTAAGATATTGCTAATTTAAAATGAATTGAAAATAACAAATTGTCTGTCTGTAAGATATTGCTAATTTAAAATAAATTGAAAATAACAAATTGTCTGTCTGTAAGATATTGCTAATTTAAAATAAATTGAAAATAACAAATTGTCTGTCTGTAAGATATTGCTAATTTAAAATGAATTGAAAATAACAAATTGTCTGTCTGTAAGATATTGCTAATTTAAAATGAACTTCAAAGATTTCTATTGTTTTATTAGTGGATGTTTGGTAAATTTATTTGGGAGTAGGTAAGGGTAGGTATTTCTCCCATCAAAGTCATGATATCTTATCACACCGTTTCAGTATTGTTAGGACTTTGGCTCTTTGAAGGCATAATCCAGAAACATCTACTATTTTGTTAAAGTTTAGTTTGGTTATTTGATATTTAAAGTGGCCATCCCGAGGGTATTCATTATGGATTTTTAATTCATAAAACCATTCTACTATGTTTGTATACTTAAAAAAAACAATGTCAAACAACACATACTGAATCCTTGTTTGTAACTCAATAAAATTGCAGAACATTAAAGATGTTTAAAACATTTGTTATTGTATATACAATAACAAACCATTACAAACATTTTAGCTTTTTGTAATTTATTGAGTTACAAACAAGGACTTGGTATATTCTGTTTCACATTCTTTTTTTTCAAGTATACAAACATAGTAGAGTTGTCTTAAGAATTCAAAATTCAAAATTTGTAAATAATTAAATAAATAAATGAATAAATAAATAGGGTGGGTGAAGGCTGTATTAGATTGAAGTGAACCATTCTACAAGTAAAGAAGTCACTTTGGTTAAGTCAATACATGTAAATAAAAATTAATAATACAAACTTAAAGTTAGCCACACTTAGTGACAAATTATGTTGGTACATGTTGTTATAATATTGTATTTTTCTGGAAATATTGCTAGATTTGAATACCCAATCCTAAATTACATGTAGTTCAAGTTGAAAGGATGAATTGAGGTTTAGCATTGTACTGTGTAATGTATCTTAGTATGATATGATATGGTTTGAATTTATGTCAAATTGATTGATTTTATGTTTTTATACAGTGTTTTGTACTACAATAAATTGGTCCTAAACGAAGTGGGGCCAGTGAATGAGAGATGATCAAGGGACTTTAAATTAGGCTAATTTATAAATAGATTAATCTTCCTGCTATCTGTCTTAAAAAAATTAATTTACAAACTTTGAAATCCTCATATACTAGTTTGATTTCAAAGTAATTTGGCTGAATATGCATTCAAAAAGTAACTTAGTACAATGTACATTGTGCAGATGTCTTTGTGTGTTGTACTCAAACTGTACATGTATGTGTATAGCCAACCTAGTTGACCTTTGGATTAGTATCCAGTACTTTGGAGATGAAAATTTGAAATTACAATTTACAAAAAATACTAAAAACATATATATAGCAATATCAAAGAGTGGAAATAGCATTATGCATTTGTGTAGTTGTTTGAAGAACACTGTATGGGTGTGATTAGTGTTTACATGTAAATTGTAGATTGTATGTAGATACCTGTATGTGTACTCTAGATTGACCACAGTTACCGGTACTCTGAACAACTTTCTTAAAAAACTGAACATTTTAATATAGAAAACTATGACTCTAATTCAAAATTGTTTAATATAACAAGAATGACAAGTGTTCATGTGTATTATACATTTTACCATAAACTATTCGTGGTTGGAATGCTTGTTAGAACGTGTTTACATAATAAATATTTTACTCTGTATCCTTCATATATAAAAAAGCAATAGTACTTACATGTTATGTATGTTATGGAGTCTTGGACTTCAAATTAAACAACTAGTCTTCTTATTTCAATTCATCTCACCTCAAAATAATCCAATAAAGCTGATTTTTCTGTGAGAGTTTTAATCGGTACTTTCATACACATATGCCAAACTATGTCAGTAGTTTACTATCGAGTGACCATTGAAAGGAATCAAACACAAAAACCCATTGTTGGATTTCATCTGGATGTTTATTTTCAGCTCACCTTGGAAGACATTGGGGTGAGGTGAAAGGTCAAGGCATTTAAGTGTTGTGATAGTGTGGTACCATTAAGGGTTGTTATGTGTGTCATTCACAGTGTGAATAGTGTCTTGTAGTATGTATTGTCAGCCCAGGTTGTCATGCCGATAACTATGCCTTGATAAGAAAATGACATGCTTTTAAGTGCCTGACTAGGGACGTAGATACTGTGTAATGAATGCAACAGTTCAAACTTCCAGACAATATTAGTAGCTATTACATTACTGAAGTACATGTGGTGATGGTGGTACATGTGCAATGTCCATCATTTCGTTATAAATTTAATCAAAATTTTTTAAGAAGATATACATGCATACTATCAGCTCCACTGCATAGATCGAATTGAAGTATTTAAACTGTTATCTTGTTGGTTTTCGTCAACTCCTGTACATGGTGAAGATCAGTCATGTATTAATGCATGTAAATGTATAAACTATTCTGCAGTGCTTTCTTTTTTCGAAAAGGTCATTTTACAAAGTGTCTCTGTAAGGTGAAAACTTACCATTTGGCTGTATAATTCTGAACATTAGTATCTTGTACTACTTTCTTCCATGGAGCTGAGGCTATTTCTTCTTTCCTTCACTTGGACAATGTATAATGCAATACTTGTATATATAGACATCATGGGAATATTCTACTAATACAAGGCTCTAAATGAATTATCTTACCTTGTATTGTAGGTTTCCTGCCGATGCTACCAAAGTACCCTTTGATTCCATACAGTTAGGTAGACACAGTCCTCCAGCTGTTACCAGAAGTCAGCTGGGTACAATGTACCCACAAAGAGTTTCTCCACAACAAGTTCATGTAAGTTATACTCAGAATCCAGTAATGATTTACTGATCTAGAATCACTTTATACATCTGCTTCTATTTATTCTGGCGCAGTATAAACAAGGGCATGGATGTTGGTCAGTTTTCCTGTCGATGAGCTGATGTACCTCTGTATGGATTTGATTATCAGTCAGTATATTTCAAGCAAGGGACTGGGAATATACTATTGCATGTACTTGTACATGGAGAAATCCTAGGGATGGAAGAGAGAAATTACTTCATAAGTGAGCAAAGGGATGTCAAAATTAATGTCAATACCGGTATATGGCCAGCATCATGTCTGACTCTCTGTTGATTTCCACTATCTGTGTACAGGTTAGCAGAGCTGTAACTGACAGAGTTTCTTTAATCAACAAATTAACTTCTCCCAAGAAGGTGAGTACATTATAGTAGTATTTGTGTGATATGATATTGGATCTTACATTGAAATAAATATTCTGTAGTTACAACCATAGATACCAGAGGAAATATGTCTATAAATGTTCCCAATCATCCAGGTATGAAGTTAATAACAAAGTAATTAGTGTTGCCATTCAAAACAACAGCAAATCCAGTAGGATAGATTGCAATTACTTCATTAGAGGAAACTTCTCCAACGTCTATGTTACAATTATAGACATTGTAGTGTTTTGCTGAGATTCTGGGAACCCAAGTAAGTGTTTAACCCTGGTAAAACACTTTGGGAGTCCCAATAACATAGGGAGGAAAAATCTTGTAAAACTTGCATATATATATATCCATATCTTGTGCTGTAATTTTGGTGTTAAACCTTAGTAAAACAGTTGGGGAACTCCAGTAGATTTTACCTACATATAACCCTTATTATAACAAAAATATGGTCTTGAATTAAGATAGATAGCATCTTGATAATCAAATGTACTTGGTCCACTCCTCAGTAAAGTTTTAGCTTTTGAACTGAAATGACATTTGGTACTCAGAGTCTTCACAAATGTCAATTTTGTTGTCAACACTTTTACATATGGATAGTGTGAACTACAAAAATGAAATATTCCATTATTAGATAGTTTTATTTCATTTGACAAATTTACACATATAAACAACATGCTGTGGACATATACATGTAGATGACCATTGCGTGTATTCACCAAAACATTCATTTTGTCATATATCAAGCCGATACACAAGGCCAAGGTTACCAGAGAATTGCCAGAAGTCAATGTGAATGCTGGTGGACGTACTCCTGCAGTAGTGAAAGGAGCTACAGGAGAAGTGCATGTATTTGCACATGAAGATGATGATGTTACTGTACATAGACACCATGATGACACAGGATTTGTAAGTCCAAGTATTGTTATCTGTACAGACAAGTTTTACTTTGGGTCACATGTACAAAAGTGTCTACTTATTGCAGACAATTCAAATCATGTTTATGGGTGGTGGGAGTCTAACCCTGTTTTCATCTCTATGCATTAACTCCCTGTCAAATATACCTCAGGCTCTGTTGTACAGTCAATCCAAGCTTCGATATTGTAGCCTGTATTATTACATCACACTCTTATATACATACATACATACATACATTTAAAGTCATAAAAGCACACTTCTATGTTATCAGTGTATAAGGTTTGAAGTACAGGCATGTGACAACATGTGTATGTGTATGTGTATGTGTATGTGTATGCGTATGCATTTGCGTATGTGTATGAGTATGTGTATGTGCATCATGTATGCGTATGTGTATGTGCATCATGTATGTGTATATGTGTATGTGTATGTGCATCATGTATGTGTGTGTGCATCATGTATGTGTATGTATGTGTATATGTGTGTGTGTATGTGTATGTGTATGTGTATGTGTATGTGTATGTGTGTGTGTATGTGTATGTGTATGTGTAAACTATGTGTGTATGTGTATGTGCATCATGTATGTGTATGTGTATGATTCACAGTATTCCAAAAGTGATATCCAGTTTTCTTCCCCTATATTAATACTGTGAACAATCCTATAATATCAAAATATAATGTCATTCCAGGTGCAGTCTACCAAGATCAGTGGACCTTCAACAATACCTCGTCATGAACGTGATTACAAGGTAATAAATACTGTCTTAGAAATCTTTATTTAGTATAGCTTCAATGCCATAAGTACTATGGATGTACACAAATGATATTTACACCTAGAATATGTTACCCTGTGATGCTTTGTGAAAAAAATGTGCATAATGTGGCAATATTCATTCATTCATGTATTGCCAATTTAAAGTAAGTGACAATTATACAATGACAGGAAATAAATAAACAAGTTGGCGATTTGGAGTAAAAAAATGTTGTGTTAATAACAGTCTGGCACGGAATGGATCGTTTGGTGACACCATTTCAGTCTGCTTTGTGTTATAGCTTTGAGTATAGTTACTATTTCTATCCTATAAATATAACCAAAATCCAAAGCTGAGATTTTCATGTGTTTTGCAACTATTCTGTCATGATATGACAAGTTGTAATTGAGATGCAAAGTATGATAAATGAAAGAAATTAATAACTTTTTCTCATTTGGTAACAGATCTTAAAACCAGACCCTATTCTGTCATTGCGAAGAATCGTTGGATTTGGTGGTTGTACATCAAGAGAGGTGAGTATGTGTAATGTGTATAAAGATATCATAAGATGTTATGTGAGTGCTTTGTGTGACAATCTAATGACTATCTACAAGCTACAGCACATCAATTTAGTTGTTGGTGCCAGTATAGTATACAGATTCCCTGATAGTGTTATAGTATACAGAGTCCCTGATAGTGCTATAGTATACAGAGTCCCTGATAGTGCTATAGTATACAGAGTCCCTGATAGTGTTATAGTATACAGAGTCCCTGATAGTGCTATAGTATACAGAGTCCACGATAGTGCTATAGTATACAGAGTCCCTGATAGTGTTATAGTATACAGAGTCCCCGATAGTGCTATAGTATACAGAGTCCCTGATAGTGCTATAGTATACAGATTCCCTGATAGTGTTATAGTATACAGAGTCCCTGATAGTGCTATAGTATACAGAGTCCCTGATAGTGCTATAGTATACAGAGTCCCTGATAGTGCTATAGTATACAGAGTCCCTGATAGTGTTATAGTATACAGAGTCCCTGATAGTGCTATAGTATACAGAGTCCCTGATAGTGCTATAGTATACAGAGTCCCTGATAGTGTTATAGTATACAGAGTCCCCGATAGTGTTATAGTATACAGAGTCCCTGATAGTGCTATAGTATACAGAGTCCCTGATAGTGTTATAGTATACAGAGTCCCCGATAGTGCTATAGTATACAGAGTCCCTGATAGTGCTATAGTATACAGAGTCCCTGATAGTGTTATAGTATACAGAGTCCCCGATAGTGCTATAGTATAGAGTCCCTGATAGTGCTATAGTATACAGAGTCCCTGATAGTGTTATAGTATACAGAGTCCCCGATAGTGCTATAGTATAGAGTCCCTGATAGTGCTATACTATACAGAGTCCCTGATAGTGTTATAGTATACAGAGTCCCTGATAGTGCTATACTATACAGAGTCCCTGATAGTGTTATAGTATACAGAGTCCCTGATAGTGTTATAGTATACAGAGTCCCTGATAGTGTTATAGTATACAGAGTCCCTGATAGTGTTATAGTATACAGAGTCCCTGATAGTGTTATAGTATACAGAGTCCCTGATAGTGCTATACTATACAGAGTCCCTGATAGTGCTATAGTATACAGAGTCCCTGATAGTGCTATAGTATACAGAGTCCCTGATAGTGTTATAGTATACAGAGTCCCCGATAGTGCTATAGTATACAGAGTCCCTGATAGTGCTATAGTATACAGAGTCCCTGATAGTGTTATAGTATACAGAGTCCCTGATAGTGCTATACTATACAGAGTCCCTGATAGTGCTATAGTATACAGAGTCCCTGATAGTGTTATAGTATACAGAGTCCCCGATAGTGCTATAGTATACAGAGTCCCTGATAGTGTTATAGTATACAGAGTCCCCGATAGTGCTATAGTATACAGAGTCCCTGATAGTGTTATAGTATACAGAGTCCCTGATAGTGTTATAGTATACAGATTCCCTGATAGTGTTATAGTATACAGAGTCCCCGATAGTGCTATAGTATACAGAGTCCCTGCTAGTGCTATAGTATACAGAGTCCCCGATAGTGCTATAGTATACAGAGTCCCTGCTAGTGCTATAGTATACAGAGTCCCTGCTATACTATACTATTTCACCATCAATATCATTTAGCCAAAGGTATTGAGTGTGCAATAAAAATGTACTATGATGTTGGTTCATCATTACTACCATTCAGCTGAGGCATTGCTTTCAAGTAAATACTAGAGACGACATTTTGATACGAATTCACAATAAACTGAATTATCATGTTGTTTTTTGACCACCAGGCATTATGGACACAGAGTGGTACTACAGTTGTATATCCATGCCATGCTGTTATTGTTGCCATGGATGCATTCAATGGTCATCAAAGGTTCTTTATTGGACACACTAATAAGGTAACGAATACAATTTAGTAAAATACTGTAACATTGACAGCAAACATTTTTTATACATGAATATGTCCTTACTCATCGGGAAAGAAAGATATTGAATTGAATTGAAATTTATTTCACCAGAACTTATACAGATTATACAGATATTGAATAAATATATAGAAATGAAAGAGAGAGAAAAAAATACAACGTCTAGGGACAAAATAAAATTCTGGTGAGGACCAAGGACAGTAATTCTTTCTGAACTAATCGAGGTCCAAGGCCCTGACTGACATGCTTAGTATAATGTATTGCTGGTTACACTGTTATAAAAAATAAATATATACATAACAAATGTTCTTTATATACACAAGCATATGAACCTGTTACAAAGAAAGAGACGTTAAGTGTTTTAGAAATATTGTGATATTTTGTCATATTTTAGTATTGTGTCATTGTCTAGCCTAAAATTATGAATTTGATCAATCAATCAATTAATTAATCAAATTTCAATAATGCCAATCTCCAGAGCAATGTTCTGTTCAGTAGCACTGAATGGCTAAAGCACACCATATGCTTTGGTGAACAAATAAGTCTTCAGTTTTGTTTTGAAACAATCTAGGGTGGAGGCTTGGCGAATGTCAAGTGGCAAAGAGTTCCATAGTTTGAGAGCGACATATGAAAATAAGCAAATAAGTGTCTTGATTTATCTCACTTCAAAATAGACAGTTCCCATTTTTCCAAGTACATGTAGATGAAAATCAAAGTTTGCCATCCAACTGAATAGAATTACTGTTATTATAAAAGTTACAAGTTTGCCATGTTTGTATGTTGCAGGTGTCAGCTTTGACATTCAATGGTCCTACAACCATACTAGCCTCAGCACAGACTGGTCAGCTCAGTGTTGTCAGGGTTTGGAAGTTTGAAACTGGAGAATGTCTTGCTATGTTTAAAACCCATGTACATTCTGTTTACTGCTTGAGGTATGTATCAAACTAAACCAAGTTTTTTAAGTATGATGTCATGTTTATAGATAATTATGCAATGTTATATCCAATTGTTTTTCAACTTCTGGTACTGGTATTTAAAAACGGTCTGTACAATCACTTTATTGCAACTTTTAATTCTGAAATTAATAAACATGCATGTAGTATATCACCATTACTCCTGAATTAAGTTAACATTCTGATAATACCTCATTGGTAAGCTATTTTTAAATAGGTATGAGTACTGTGAGTGCTGCAGAAGTAGAAAGATATGTAAAATTGTCAAGTAAAATTTGTCTTAATTTTTGTTTTGTTTCAGCTTTTCTCACAGTGGTGGTGTTCTGTGTGGAGTCGGAAAAGACGGCCATGGCAAAAATGTAAGTATAGTACACATATCTAGAAATTAGAAATGGATTTTTGTTTGCATTGCATAAAATTGAGAATATGGATTGGCATTGATACCTTTCCTACTTATTCAGGATAATACAGTAAAACTCTGATTATCAAAACAGGATATAAAGCCTCTGGACTTTTCCAACTTTTAATCATCCTGCATACTTTTAATCAAACTCACTAATAAAGCCATTTTATTTGATATCATAATGTATTGTGTTCACTTCAAATTTTGAATCAGTTTCTAATTCTAGAAGTCTTGCACGATACATTCTTTAGAAAGTTCACAATCAAGAAATATTGATTATGCTGGCATATATTAAAGTTACAGACTAGTAGTAAATCAGATTTGTAGTGTTATATGTACATCTTAACTGTACTGTCTTGTTTACCATGTGTTACTATAGATGGTAGTTGTATGGAACACATCAAGGGCAAGCAGAAGTGGTGAAGTAGTGGTGATGGCCAAGGCACACACTGATGTAGATATTGTCAGAATGAAGATTGCTTGTTTTGATGATACAAGGTAAGAAACTCTTAGTGTATTCATATCATCACATGATATATGTAAATGGAATAGGTAGGATTTGTTTTGAAATTGTATTTAATTATTGTGAAAATAGCTGATTGGTTTTAATTTAAACCATGTTACAATTTATGATATTAATACAATTGTATGTGCAGTGTTTTTGCTAAGGTTTGTGAATTTTGATAACAAAAAGAGGTATTTTTAAAAAGTGATAAAATATCACAATTTGTTTCCCATAAAGACACAGGAACCCCGGTAGATTTTAGATTTTTACCTAGCTAACATACTAACAAAAATACTGATATGAATTGGCTGCATTGTATATTGCCGTGTAGTTTTGTTTGTTGCTATCTTTTGAGCAAATAAGGTAACTTTCTGTGAAAGAAAAGAGAAAATATTATTATATAATATGTTTAATATGTAGATTAATTATATGTGTTACTTGTAACTTACAGGATTGATTTGAAAACAGTGAGTTGAAAAAAGTGTAATCAATAACATATGTGTACAATTATCTAGTCACTAACCCTTTACTAAATGAGTATTTTTGATTTGTTGTGTCTGTCTATTGTAGAATGGTATCATGTGGTCGGGATAATGTAAGACTATGGAGAGTCAGAAATGGATCATTACGTTCAGCACCTGTCAACTTAGGAGAGTATCACAGTGTAGATTTCACTGACGTCTGTTTTGATACTTCCTATATACCTGGTAATAACACAGCCCACAAAACATTGTAAGTATCACAGTGTAGATTTCACTGATATCTGTTTTGATACTTCCTATATACCTGGTAATAACACAGCCCACAAAACATTGTAAGTATCACAGTGTAGATTTTACTGATGTCTTTGTTATTCTCCAATAGTTTTCTTCATTCAGTCAGAATGTACTTGTGACCTAAGGGGCCTTTGTCACTACTCATCTAGTGACTCATAGTGACAATGCCCCTTAGGTCACTTGTGTTTTCCTTGGTTGAACGGATACAAATATTAGGGATGTTCTTACCAGTACTTGCATAATGTTGTATGATTTGTCTCCTACATGCATAGATGTGTACAAACCTACAATTTGTATAAAGAATGACAACATGTTCCTGATTGTTTCTTAGGTATGCCTGCACCAAGTCTGGACATATCTTTGAAATAGATTATGCTAGAGTATCTATAGTACATGTCAGAAGATTACTGCCTATTGACAAGAGTAAACAGGACAAAAGTACATTTCATTCAGGTAAGGCATACAGTATTGGTTGCAATAATAACATAGTGTTTGGTTTAACCTGAAGGTAACCACAGATTCACCATTTGGCAATGTTTGATAAACCTGGCACTAGAGAGGAGGGAATCTAATAAACGTGACAGTTTCCCATGCATGTATATATATATACAGGGTTTAGAATCCTGGTACTGGAGAGGTTTAAAGTCACTGACTACAGAGAGAGAGAAATTGATCAAAGTTAAACTGTTCCTAAATTTTCCTAATTAAACAAATCACTGAAATGAATTGTGAGATATAAATTATGGCACTCTTTACAAAAATAGTTTTCACACGGTCTGGCATATTGGTTGAATATTAATTGTATAACACACTCAACAAATAAACAAAATCTTGCTTTGCACATCTCATCAAAATAGATATAATCTATAGCCCCTGTGGCTAACAGACTCTTACTTGTTAGGAGTAACTCCAAAATATTCTACAGTAAAATATTCTATAGTAATGTGCCAGAGAAACAATATGATACTAGATAATTTATAAAAGGAGCATGTTTTTCATTCATTGATTTCAGGTATTGGTATAGCCGTCAACTCTATGTGTGTCAATCAATCCTTTTGTGTGACTGGTTCTGATGATGGATACCTCAGACTTTGGCCTCTGGATTTCTCTAATGTCTTCCTGGAAGCTGGTAAGTAACAGAACAGTATACCTACCTATATAGTAGGTTAAGAATACAGTGGGTAGTTGAATGACACTTCAATATTTCTCTTTGTTTTCTATAAAGTACTGTCATGTAATATCATAAATGCTACCAGGTACTAGGTGGCAATATTCTTGGTGCATTAGTGATCTTGACCATGCTCTTGATGCTAGAATAGGTGACAAGCAAGTCCAGAAGGAAAACTATGTACACAAAAGTTTGCTATATTTTTGACAAGCATTGAAATTGAACTTTGCATGAGAAAAAGATCACCAGAGTGTGCCCTCTAAGCCAATTTGACGTGCCACTGATGCACACAATTTCTAGTGACGCTTCAAAATTTTGTGTTCCTCTATCTCTTACTATGTGGTGACTCACAAGAAATGCCAATTTTTCCCATTATGACTCACAAACAAAATTTGGCTATCATTAGAGGGCAGACTTAAGATCACCAATCCTTATTAGAAGAATACATTGCCATTTATTGTTTTACATGTACATTTCTCTCTAGAACATGAAGGTCCTGTCACTGCAGTGGATATCACAGTAGATGGGTTACAGATTTTAGCTGGTACATCAACAGGTAACTTAGGAGTGTTGGACATATCTACTAGAAAGTATACAACTATAATGAGAGCACACACAGATACTGTAACATCAGTGTCAGTGGATCCACTACGACGTCACCTAGCAACAGTCTCTATGGATCATACCATCAGAATCTGGGATATGGACACACTACAACAGGTAACAAATATGTATAGTTATCATGGAACTTATATTTGCTGATTTGGTGATGCTTTGTGAACAGGTTGAACCCCCAGTCAAAGTTTTTGAAACTTTTTGGGTTGATTTTGTTGAGACCACCCAGTTTACCTGTTTGATTTTAGGGAAGGTATAGATAAGCTATCAGCTAACCTGATGATGCATTGTGAACTGAGCAGAAGCTAGTCTAAGAGGGTTTTTTAATCTTTTTAAAATTGAATTTCTGTTTAGGCCATCCCATTTTACCATTTATTTTCATGAAATGTATAGCTAGACCTAAACACCAAAATTCCTGGTAAACCACAAATGCACTCGCTATTACAACCAAATCTTAGGAAACCTACTTTCTGTCCATTATATTCCAACTTAGCTGTACCCCGACTAGTCTAACACAAAACTTAGCTGTACCCCGACTAGTCTAACACAAAACTTAGCTGTTCCCGACTCTAACACTGAATGTGATAAGCCAAGTCTTACCAAACCTACTTTGTTTTTGTTTTTCAGTTATTTGATTTCAGTGCACCCAGAGAGTGTCCCTGTGCTATAAGTTACCACCCTACACTTCAAGTCTTTGCCTGTGGTTTTGACAATGGCTGTGTCAGGGCATTCAATGTGTCAGCTACAAGTCTGCTAGCAGAACACAGGTACTGAACTACAGTATAGTATCTACTATGATGCATATTATACAAGAACTTTCATTCACCACACTGCAACCATCCTAAAGGGGCTGTGTCCATAGTCATGTATTAGGAGTGAATTGCTGTAAAACAATTCTTGTTTACTTAAGTTTTCATTTTTTTCAAGTGCAATTTTTGTACAAATAAATTGTTACGTGAAGGCCACATTTATAAAAGAAACAAATGGATCCTGAGTTTTAGTATGTTGATGTTTCCAGAGGAAAGACATGCAGAGGAGGCTAATTCTCTGAATTATAAATGAAGCAATTGTCTGGAAATTGATCATGGCTTCTGTTAGGAATTCTGAAATCCTCTGCAACCATTTCAAGTAAAATAATTCTTTCAAGTATTCAAGGAAATAGACATGAATGTAAATATGGGCCATAATTTCACTTGATCATAATTTGTGATCATTGCATGTCTTTCAGACAACACCATGCCAAAGTAACTGGACTTACTTTCTCACCCAATGGAAACTACCTGTATAGCTGTGCATCAGAGGGTTCTATTGCCCTTTATGATGTTGAGAGTGGATACCATCTGATGCGGTTGCTAGGAAACACTGTAGCTAAGGGTGACAACTATGCACCTGATGCCCTATCAGTGAGTGGTGATGGTCATCACTTAGCCTTTGTTGGACCAACTAAGTACACTGTTAGTATTGTTGATGGCAGATCCTTAGATGAGGTAGGTAATACTTGCATCATACATTTCAGTCTTAATTCTCTCTCCCTGCAAAATATGTGTTGTTAAAATCTGCTGGGAAAACTTTGGAGCTAAAGAGGGAATCTTTGTTACTGTGATGGCCAGACTTTATCAAAAAACTATTTCAGGTTAGCATTACATTTTTACAGAGTTTTAGAAAATTTGGTCCTGCACAATAGACATTTAGAATGAGCCTATTTTCATTTTTATAGTCCTAGATTGTTTTGTACTAGTACTAATCCAGATCATAACATTCAAATATTGGATTTCAAATCTTTATTTAGCAGGCACTGGCTGTATATGTTATGTATTCAGTGTTTTCTATGTGGCGACAGTTTATAGGATATGAAATGATTGTACTCATGTTGAATTAACCCTTCAGGTTGTAAGAGTGGACATTACATCAATGAATGCTGAGATAGATAATACAACATTGGACAGTGCAGTCAAAGTATGGTATGCACCAAAGTCTGTTAGACAACTCTTAGTTGTTACTTCTTCTTGTCGAGTACTCAAGTTAGATGCCAGAACTGGTAGACTACTGACTGAGGTAAGCTTCAAGATTAAAACACTGGATCACATTTCTGGCTTTAATTATGTTGCTGTACTTGACAACTGGAGAGAGTTCCTGCTGAAAAACATCTAAAGAAAAACCAGATAATCTTTTGAAAAAGTTTGATAACGTGGTATATTCTGTACAGTCTGATTTACCGTCTGTTTTCTGTTGTACTTTCTGTTCAATGGTTGTTGGCCGTGTCTTATTTGTACTTTTGTTGTTTTGTAGGTTGGTGATAGTAGGTAGCTAACTTGACAGATGTGTGTGTTTTGTTTTGAACAGGTATCTAACATCCATCGTACAGATTGTACATCTATAGACGTATCACCAGATGGTAAACATTTAGCTTCAGCTGGTGACAAAGTTGTCAAGATCTGGGATTATCATATGAGATTGGATCTTAACTTTCAGGTAATCACCAAAATATCAACTTCTGACATGTACCTTTTAGCCTTTTGTACATTTTTTGTGTCGTTTTAAGTTTTATGTATACGTTGTTTTCCTTTTTTAAACCGAGCTGTAAGATGATTGTTCTTTTTAGACTAGGCCAAACAATAATTATCCAGTGTTTGATCTAAGATTTGTAAAATGGAGGACCCTGCTCATCAAAAAAGGGGCCATTCCAAAAAAAGGGCCATGAATAATTATGATAATTTGAATAGTCTTAGGAAGTGCAATAAATGCCAGTCACTATTGGTTTCTGGTCAGTACTCAGAAATAAAAATTGTGAAATCTTGATGATTATGAAAAGTGATAACTTGTCTGACTGTGTTTATATCTTAGGTCTTCATAGGGCATTCTGATAATGTACAGAAGCTATGTTTTACACCAGACTCTCTGGCTTTGGTCAGTGTTGGTGAAGCTATATTTCTGTGGGATTTCTATGGCAATGGTAGAGAACAAGAAGAACAAAGGGTAGAGTAAGTATTCTACTGTTTACCATACTGTCATAATTCTTTGGCCAGAAAGAAATCTAGACAACCCAGGCCAAGGCATGGTTTTGTCAGTATGAACCATAGCTAGTTTATATAGACATCAAATCAATCAATGATGTTGAACAGTTGTCAGATGACAGTAATGTACAGTCATGTATGTGTCTCTCTTTCAACCAGCATACAATAAAGTGATTGACATACAGAATACCTGTCATTTTTGAGTTATTTAGTGCAGGCTGAGAGTCTGCTGAGAACCAAAAACATGTCATTCATATCTTTACTTTGTGGCCAAGTTTTAGATGCAATTTTTACATTATAAACACATCAATCAAGTATACTAGTATTATTTATTACCCGGTAATATGTCTGAATTGAATTGAATTTATTTTCCACCTGAAACATAGATAATAACAATACAAAAGAAAATATCACTAATAAGAAAATGTTCTGGTGAGGACCATGGAAATAGTTCACTTGAAACTAATCTGGTCCACGGTCCTGAGAAATAAGTATGAATAGGATTATCACATTTTGTCATATACATGTATGTGAAGTTCATAGAAGAATCCTATATGTTAAAATTATCAATATCTCTGTGGTCTACCCTATATACACATAAGATAAACATGCTGTTTCTCTGAAATCACAAGTAAATTGGTAGATGGAGTGATGTTCCCCCCTTAATAGAAATGTGTATATCCTGGAGTGATGTTCCCCCTTTAATAGCAATGTGTATTTCCTGGAGTGATGTTCCCCCTTTAATAGCAATGTGTATTTGTGTCTTAGGGGAAGATCAAGACCAAGAAGTTACTTGACTGGAATTGATGATGATGGTAAGAAATTATCATAATAATTATACTGTTTAAACTCTGGTTTTAAAAGAAGTAGTTAGTAAGTGGATGTCTTCAGTCCACGTAAAACCTTTAGGAGAAATTCACATCTTTTTCAGATGTGAACCCTTTTGTACAATTTTAGAATGTACATGTATTGTGGACACAATCTGTCTATCCACCCATTTAATCACAAATCCACCCTTCCATCAACCAACCAATCAATCCATCCATCCATCATGCTATCCCCCACCTCATCTGGCCATCCATCCTTCCATCGGAACCATCCATCCATCCATCCATCGGATCCATTCATCCTTCCATCCATCCATCCATCCATCCATCCTTCCATCCATCCATCCATCCAACCAACCAGCCAGTCATCCATACATCCATCCACCCAACCAACCAGCCAATCATCCATCCATCCATATGCTACTCCAGTTGGAAAAGAAAGGAATAATGTGTTATTGATTTGACAGATCCAGGGAGAGAATCCATCTTCAAGACTCCTACAAGACACAGTCTAGAAATGACTAGAGTGAGTCCTAGGAGAGGTGTACCCATAGCAGCTACTCAGGACAATATAGATGATATCAGTGATCTAAATAACATATCAGGAGGTAAACAAACAAACAATTAAGATTCTGTACTCGACCAATGACATTACATTGTGATCCATCACTTTGTTACCATGACAATATAACAGTAGATTGCAATACTTGAATACCACAGTATATAAAAATGTTCGTAGTGTTATATTTTTACATTTTGTGAAACCCAGTTTTTGAAATTTGGAAATAAACATAAGGATGTATGCAATCTAGACCTACAAGTTAAGTGTATGATTTTAGTGTAGTGACAATTTAAAAGTGGTTATGAAGTTTAAAATTAGAATATTAGTATTGAACAGTTGTTCAGTTAAGAAATATTACAGGAAAGATGTTACTGCAACAGTTCTCTTGGTTCATTGCAAGGAGAAAATGAACTTGACAGTCTTGTAACTATTTGTTTATATTGTACACATTGTGTTTGAATTGTTAGATGAAGTCCAGCATGAAGTGTTAATTGGACCAGATTTGGACGATAAGATAAATGATGATGATGATGATGATGATGATGATGATGATGATGATGATGCATCAACTGATGATGTACCTGTAAGTATACATAGAACACAGATTTATACAATGAATACTGGAGTAATGTTTTAGAAATGCACCCTCCTTGTGTTTTGCAGCAAGTTATTTACACTGTAACCTCTTTCTAGTGAACTCTTTATGTAGTGAAAATACTGTAATATAATACTGCAAACAGTGATCTCTTTACACATATATAGACAGATTTATACATACCTTGTCATAGGTTGAATTCTGTGCTATGACAAATATATGGTTTGTCATCACCACAATTTAACAGCTGTATGTTTGTAATAAAATGGTATTCATTTTGATTGTTATAAATAGCAGATGACAGTAGCACCAGCAGAGACATTGGGTAATAGTTCTAGAGTTAAACAACACAGACAGCTGAGATCACCACAAAAGACAGATGTCTCACTGACTAAGTCATCAGAAATGTCTACTAAACCTCTGGTTATGAAGCACTTTAAACAGAGGGTAAAACAATCACAGATGGCACAGGTGGGTGGTTACTGTAGATATTGTTTATGTGTGTGTGTGTGTGTGTGTGTGTGTGTGTGTGTGTGTGTGCGTGCGTGCGTGCGTGCGTGTGTGTGTGTGTGCGTGCATGCATGCTTGTGTGTGTGTGTGCATGTGTGTATGTGTGTGTGCATGTGTATGTGTGTATTTGTAAGTGAAATCATTGCAAAACACAATTTAACTCGGACAGTAAGCCAAGTCTTTGATGGTTTTTCCTGTATTCTACACACATACCACTCAAAATTTTACTATCTGGACTAAGTCAATGGAAATAACACCATATTTTTCTCCCATTTTAGAGGAGGTACACAGCACCCCCACAACAAGCAGGTTTAAAACTAAAGTCAGTGATAGGTTACAATGGCAACGGTAGAAATAACATGGTATGGCATCCAGATTCTGGTCTCTTTGTCTACTCTAGTGGTTGCATCATTATTATAGAAGACTTGCATGCTGGCACTCAGAAACATCTCCTTGGTAAGTGTATAATCATGTGACATATAAAACTTGACATGTAGATCTCTCTCAGAGTGAAGGGCCATTGTGTGCTATTTCTCACAGTAATTACATTATAATATATACATGTCATGTAGATAGATTTAATACTCGCAGCAGAGTAATGTGAAAAAAGTGTGTAATTGGAAAGATTATGTACAAAAGTACAAGAGTACAAAACACTGAAAATATAATGTATTTTAATTTGACGTAATACAATACTAAACAAATCTTTTGAAATTTCTTGTATATTACATATCCGTGATTGTGGGACATCTAGGTATTTAAATTTGATGAAAAAAATATTTGCCCCCAAAACACCTCTCAAATATGAGTTTGAAAATTGATTGTACCATCAGCTAGATTTGTCAAATGTAAGAAGTGTTCTGTGGAGATTGTTGCAAAATATTAATGATTTTTTTTATTTTCACTATAGTTTGGGTTTGTTTTCACCACAGTCACACTGACCCTGTACAAACATACAGGGAGTGACCTTAACTTGACCCTGTACAAACATACAGGGAGTGACCTTAACTTGACCCTGTACAAACATTCCAGGACTGGGGATATAATGATAAATTGGATTGTTTGCATTGACAGGTCACGTAGAAGAGATCTCTACTATGTGTTTACAACATGATGCCCAGGTTGTAGCTTCAGCTTCCGGTGGTCATGGATTGACAGCTAGTCAGATATGTTTATGGGATGTACAAGCTGGTATTTGTAAGAAAGTCTTGTCCTATCATGAATATGATGTTGTCTGTCTGGCATTCTCCAGAGATGATAGGTTCCTTGTGTCTGTAGGTATGTATTACATACACTCAGTTCAACTCTACATGAATCAATGTACTGATTCTGTTGGATCTAGAAATGGATAAAATAAATGATTGAAAAGGAAAACATTACACTTTTGTAACCATAACAACAATTAATAACCAAGTATTTGTTGTTATTATTTTCATGAGTTGTGAAATTGATGTTTTTGTCAGTATTAACATATATGTCATGGTATTGTTGGTTATCATGGCATGCTTGTAATTATAGCAGTGAGTTCAGAGAATTGTTATTTATTTCAATTTGATCTTACTTAGGTGACTATCGTGAACGTTCCATTGTGGTATGGAATACCATAGATTACAGTGTGATTGCTGCCTCTAAGACAGCTGTACCAGTTCATGAACTTCACTGGGATCCTTACTCAGCCAGTGAATTTGTGTCAGTGGGGTCAAAGGGCACAGTCTTGTTCTGGTTGCTGGATGAAACACATCAAAAGTGTAGTTTAAATGTCCATGAACCTGATGTACCAGAAGAGTTATTGGATACTAAACATATGGTCAGTTGATATTATACTCATTGTACCAGAAAAATTATCGGATACTACAACGTGTAATTTCTTCAAAATATAAGCTTGAAATATGATAGAATGTTGATCTATGTAACGTAACATTTATTGGCTAGAAATGCTCAAGGTTTGATAATGAAGTTGATATTGAAAATTGCTTTGTACAAATGATATGATATGATATGATATGATATGATATGATATGATATGATATGATATGATATGATAAAAAAATCATACTGCACCTAGTATCCAGCAATAATGTTCATAATAATATCATGAAGCTCTCTCAAATAAAGTTGGTCTAAGTCAAAATATTGGTATGTAAAGATGTCAACTTTGTATTTGATGTAACAGGTAATCAGTGAGATGGAGTTTACAAGTCTAGAGTATGGTGGTGATAGTATACTATATGTTGGTACAAATACCGGCGTCTTATCAGCCTGGGATACCAAACATAATACTTGCTTTATGCACTGGGATGCTGACACTGCTGAAATTAGTAAGTTTACAAAACTCTTATAAGGTTTTCAAGATCATTCAAGGGACAACTGTGTTGTTATTTAGTAGTGTGTAGTCAAGAATGATTACATTTCAACTCTTAAATTTGACCTAGATTTAGTCAAACACTTTGTGTCATATTTGATGATGGTGATGTATGCATTTTGTATGCCTAGTTTCAAGATGAGGGAGACAGGTCTGGTTGTAAGACAATGTAAAACTAGACTAGTTAATATATGTAAACTATTCCAAACTATGATTACAGTTTGCAAAAACAAATATGTTTGATGATACCAATGTTCAGGGATTTAATGTTCATAATATTTTCATATAACTACATTTGCTGTAAGAAATGTCAAAATTATAATGATAATAATAATATTTGTGGCGTTTCCCCATTAGCTACAATATGCTGCAAGTTTGGTAGCAGTCATGTTGTAACTGGTAGTGCATCCAGAAACTTGAGACTGTGGTCAGTCTATGGTATTGGTGAAATGAGACTTAACCCATCCAATCTGTATAACAGGTACAGTATAACATATTGGGTTTAATAAGATTCGTTTGTCTGACATTAATATTAAGCAAGTCTTAGTAACATGGAGGGTGTTACGATCCACCTATTAGAATCTAGTTTTCATATTTACAAACTTGAAAGTTTCTATACTCTAGACCAAACTTAGAAAAATTCAAGTGTACAACATGTATAATTAATCTTTTGAAAAGGGAAGAAAAAACAAGAAATACATTAAATTCATCAACAGTGCTGTTATTCAGCATATCATTTGTCATTCAAGATTAACATAATTCTGAAAATTTAGCATCCTTATTTTGGTCTGAGCCTCTTGCTTGAGTTCACATTCCGTTCTTGTAACAAATCATCTTCATAACACAGCAGTTGTCCAATTTAAAGATCCCGATAGTTTTATCCCATGTGATACTTCTAAAGATCATAACATCAACAACATATCAAAATTTCTTTATTTAATTTATGTTGGTTTGTTAAATTTGATCAGAAAGTTCAAAGTGTTATTTTGTCACCTGACTGTTCCTTTTATTTCATGTTGACAGTACACCTGGTAAAGGCTTGGTGATGGAGGATGAGATGTGTCTTGATGGTGGTATAGTGTCTGCTAGTTTTGATGATACTCTAGATATGGGTATTGTTGGTACTACAGCAGGTACACTATGGTACATTAATTGGATTGAGAGAACCAGTATCAGACTTGTTAGTAGTCATGTGAATTTGGTAAGTCTCATTATAGTATTAAAATTAATGTTTGTTGTCCCAAAGTTTTGCTGATGTCTGGTCAGTATCATCAAGGATGTACTACAATGGAATCTATTTTTTTTACTCTGTTAGTAGAAATTTTCTTTTGTAACTATAAACTCAGAGTCCATGGACATTCTAGCAACTATGATAGTATTGTTAGAAAAATATCTGACCTCAAAATATGTTGCTGTCACATGCAGTATTAGACCGAGATTACTAAAATTATTTACATTGTAAATTTTTCATTTCTATAAACCAAGAATACAATGTGGTAATACAATGTTGATGCTTGCAACACTTTCTAACCAGTTGTTATGTCAATACGGTATCAAGAAATAACTCAGCTATGCATTCCTCAGCTATGCATTTCAACCACTACTGTGGTGTCCACAGTATCAAGAAACCCGTGAAATAACTCAGCTATGCATTCCTCAGCTATGCATTTCAACCACTACTGTGGTGTCCACAGTATCAAGAAACCCGTGAAATAACTCAGCTATGCATTCCAACCACTTCTGTGGTGTCCACAATATAAAGAAATCTGTGAAATTACTCAGCTATGCATTCCAACCACTACTGTGGTGTCCACAGCCGTTCTAGTGATTTGATATGTGTATATGGTTGTACATGTAGTAGTATTGACACAGTAATCAGTTGAAATTTGTGTATATCTCTTACAGGTCAATGACATAGTGTTTGATGAGAGTGAACAGTACTTTGCAAGTTGTGCTGATGATGGTAGTTTGAAAGTTTGGTCAATAAACGACATGGAACAGAAAATACAGTTCCAAGTATCCGATCAGGTAATGACTGCTAACTGCATTCAATGAAAATAGACTTGGTTGGTTGCCAGAGAACTATTTCCATGGACCTCACCATGAAATCATTATTACATTTAATGATGTAATCTGTTAGTCTGAGTTTCTGTTACACATTGTATTTGTAGTGGAATACATTTTCATTTGTTTGTTAATTTGGAGAGTGCAAACTTAAGACTTGTTACCAGCATTGACTTAAATTTGGCATTTCTCTCTCCTACAACTAGAGTACAAATATTGGGTACCAACCAATACATGTAGATTGTGTAACTGATTCTTGACAGTTAAATTATCTAGTGAATGCAACTTTTTAAAAAAAACTGCCTTGTCCATATAACTGCCTCAGTATTCTCCCTGAACTAAGTCCTCTCGTAAGTTGATAAAATCACTCTCGTAACCCCTTCATTTAATAAACAGACCATTAAAAGTTGCCTGAGTTTAATACAAAGCAGTCACCAGCCCTAAGATGTCCCCTTCTTCATCTCTAACTAGCAACTACTGGTTAATACCAGTCTTTTAGTATTCCTGTGGACATAATCTGTGAGAATGTCATTTCTGATGTCTGATACTAATGATAATATAGAGACATGATAGAGTGATGGACCATATTTTGATATGTCTTTGTTTTACCTAGGCTTGTAACTGCTTGGCATTCAGTCCAACCAATGGAAGTGAGTTAGCAGGCCAATCTCAAAGAGGAGATCAAGAACCATCATCATGGTTACAGAGGGTGGTAGCAGGCTACAGTGATGGTACCATCAGATTGTTCGATTTAAATAAAGTAGATCTGATACTGAAAATGCACCCACACCCTGTAGCTGTTACTGCCATTTCATTCTCATCAGATGGTAAGTTGATATTATACTCTGAGTTTCAAATTAAAGATTAATCAAATTTATGTAAACGTACAGTGTTTTTATACTAATGATTTGGAACCCAGGTAACAGGGGTAATTGGGTAAAACTTGCATGGATATTGATATCTTATGCCATAATTTTGGTGGGGACAGTAGTTAACTAAATTGGGTATTTAGGTAGATTTTACCACGCATCACCCTCAACAAAGATTAAGTTAATATTTCTGATTTACTTTTGCTAAGAGTGAAGTTTGTTTCCATGTCATATAGATATTGATATTTGTTGAATTCAGATATGTTAGAAATCTTCATCAAAATTTTGTGTGACAGTACTTTGACATATTTTATTTAACCCTGAAACCATGAGATTTGAATTAATTCTTTGACATATGTTTTTTATATATTCAGGGAGAGTGATTCTGTCAGGGGGAAGTAATGGTTTGATTGCAGTAAGCAGTCCAGCTACTGGTATGACAATTAGAGTCATCAATGATCACAAGGGTGCTCCTATTACTAGCATAGATGTAGCACCACACAAGGTATGTACTCTCTGATCAGTTCAGATGAGTGATGTGAACATTTATGGAGTACATAAAAAAATGTAATAATCCATGTTCTTGGAAGAGTTATTGTGACAACTAGGAATTCAACAGTTGGAAGACATGTTGAATTGTTCACATTCGATGTTAATTTGTTCAAAAATGGCACCTTACATACTCTGTTGTCACACACTCAATAGATTGGTTTACCTATATGCTGTCACTATGTAACCTAATATTGGTGGTTCAAACCTGGTAGAAATACATGATGTTTTGCATAATTGTGTGAATGTGTTTTAATCATCATTTATCATGTATTTGTTGAATTCTTTAACAGGATGTAATTGACAGTGGATTCCCAGGTGTGTCTATGTGGTTGGCTGCCAGTGCTGATAGGAGAATCAGTGTGTGGACTGTTGATTGGTCTAAAGACTCCTGTGAATTGATGGACTGGCTGTCATTCCCTGCACCAGCAATTACTCCAGATGGTACAACTATTAGGAGGGGTGATATTGTAAGTTGGATTTCTATTTCACTGACACTGCATTTGGTCTTTTCAGTTTATTTGAATGGATAATATATAATTATTACTTCATTTTGTTTTCCAGGCTTGCTTCAGACTACTGCCACCTACATTGGCCAGGTTTTCACCTAGTGAACCAGATGTCATTCTTTATGCAGGTTATGGAATGCAAAAACATGTCAGTTTCTACAGTATGTCCCAAAGAAAGGTTAGTTGAAAATAACATGCATTATGAATTGTAGCATCATCATGTATGATAGTTTGTTAGTTTGGACTACCACACATGTTAAGAGTTGAGTACATGTATAGATACAGCATTGGTATGTATGTTGTTGTGTGTAAAATGCTGACAGGTAGATTTGTTGACCAATAAAACCCTACATGTAAATAATACTGTGACTCTATCTCTCCTTATCTGTAGGTGATTCGTACAGCTGCACTAACACACTGGGCAACAAGTCTGGATGTATCTCCATCAGGTCATGTTATAGCATGTGGAGCTAGTGGTGAGTTGTCTACTACATGTATATTCAAATATTACCCAGCTATATAAGTCCCTCCTTCTGCTGTATGATATAATCATTAGCAGTAGTAAACAATACTTTGTCTTTCATATCTCCACAAGTTGCATTTTTCCTTGGTTTTTAAGCCTCCTTTACTCATTTATGACAGTTCCAGCTATATAAAACTACCATACCCCTTTAACAAATCAAATATATAGGAGGTTAAGCATGAGGATTAAGCTACATAGTTAATAGAATGTGAATACTATGTAATATTTTATAAGAGTGCAACAACTTATAAGGAAGTCAAAATGGAACCCAAAATCTTGAAAAACACACCACTTCACTTTACAGCGACAAACTTCATTGTTTTTGAGGCCTTTGCATTTCCTTGGTGAAATTTTGAAAAATTGTCTCAAAGCAATATGATATCATAAATAAAGAATGGAGTAGATCGTTGTTAGTGAAAACTGCAGAAATGTATGATCTCTGCTAATTGTGTTGATATCATTTCTTACACAGAGCGTTTGGTAAAATTGATGGACTACTACGAAGGCAGTTTCCAGGACTTTACTGGACACAATGATGCTGTCAATATTATTTCCTTCTCACCATCAGGAAGGTTTCTATTCAGTGCTGCACATAATGAAATTATTATGTGGGAGTTGAATGTCTGAATGAAATGAGGACGTTGAAATGCCTGACAAATGTCATATTGTAGTTTATACTGTATTAAATACCAACGGCTTCTATATTGTCAAAATTAACTGGTTATCAGTTTTTGCAATGTTACTACTGAGCTGTAGATATTCATATCAATAGCATTTTACTGGTTCAAAGATGTACTGTGCAGTAGAAGGGGGAGGGGGTAGGATTAGGGGAGACAGATTTGATAGTGGTGTATAAATGTTGTATTCACGCTATCCTTAGTTCCCTTTGTATTAGTTATGAATTGTGTATATATATATATGCATAGGTAAAATGTTACATTATGTTGATTTGAGTTTTACATTGCAAAAACATACAAATTTATCAGTTGATACTGAGATGTAATTCTAATTTAAAGCATCCAGACCGAATATAATTTCAGTTACAAAATTTACAAATTATAATTCTAAATTACTGAACAACTAGTACTACAATGGAAACTCAATACTTCTGTCTTGCATTATGTCTTAGAACCAGTACAAGTACACTCTACTTCTCTGTTTTATTGACTTTTATATCCAATTGAGTTTATCAGTCTGTTAGAGAACACATGTAATTATATCTATCGCCTCTCTCTTTGTGTCTGTCTGTCTGTCTCTGTCTGTCTGTCTGTCTGTCTGTCTGTCTGTCTGTCTGTGCCTCTGTGTATGTGTCTGTGTGTGTGTGTGTGTGTGTATTAGGATGTATGTAGGCATACATGAATGCATGCATTTATGTATGTATGCACATGTACATATGTATGAATGAAGGGATGGAGGGATGGATGGATGGATGTGTGTGTGCACATACATATGTATGGATGGATGGATGGATGTGTGCACAAACATATGTATGAATGGAGGGATGGATGTGTGTACCCACATACATATGTATGGATGGATGGATGGATGTGTGCACAAACATATGTATGAATGGAGGGATGGATGTGTGTACACACATACATATGTATGGATGGATGGATGGATGTGTGCACAAACATATGTATGAATGGAGGGATGGATGTGTGTACACATATATGGGAATCTGTCTATATGTGTGTCTGTTGGTCTGTCTGTATATGTTTGTATCTGTGTGTGTATACACTAGCAAACACAGTGTCACACATCACATAATGTACTTCTTCTGTTTGTGTAGTTTTTGAATGTTGAATGCACAATTTTTAACAGCAGTGCATTTAGAAATTTATAAAAATGATATTGTTAATTGTGACACAGTGTGTAAACATGTAGGAGACAGATACTCCAAGTATTGTATTAATGCATTGTAATATGGTGATCTTGTATGTAATGACATCAAATGATAGGGACCTTAATCAGTAGCAAACAACAATGCTTAGATTACTCCAAGTAAAGGCAGAAGTTGCAAGATCAAGATTTCATGGTACTTAATTTCATTTAATTGCTAGCAGTAACAAAGAATCAAAAGTTGCTAAGTTTGCTGCTGACTTGTTATCATTCAAGTTGCATATAACCATAACACATTGATATACTTAGCATTGCCATCTGATTATTTGTAAATTGAAACACTTGTAGAAGTTCATTGTCAGGGATCAAATTTATGATGTGTTGACACATAATTATGAAAAATCTATTTTGAAACAACTTTTTGGTTGTATCTATTTTGAAGGGATTGAACTGCTTCTGTTTAACTCTTGATCAGTATTACACCAGAATGGAAAGTTTTTAGTTACTAGTACTGGGAGTTGAAGCATTGTTGTAAACCACAGCCTCTTTTACAGCACCATCCAAAACACACCATCAATAGTGTCATGGAAGAAATAACAGCTCTGGTTTGCAAGAATGAGTTGAAGTACATTGTTGCAAACCAAGGCCTGTTTTATGGCAACATTCTTAACGAGCCTCCCATTATTTCGAAATGTAGTGGTAGAAATAATAACTTTGGTTTGCGAGAATGGTTGAAGTAATACTTGAAGCAACTGTTGCATTTATTAGTAAATTGTCACTGCCCAAAACTAACAATAACTGCCAAACTGATAATAATCAAGCTTAGAGGAATAGTCTTATTTCTGTCTTTACTTGACATGTGTACATTTTGATAATACTGCTGTCAACACTCTCTATTTCGAAATACAGAAAGATTAGAATGTTCATGATGTAATCACTAGAAGGTTTCCCATAAACCTGTGCAGGAAATACCTGACCACATGTCAAGTGCGGTAGGGCTTCTTTAGATTTCAAAGTTTAGTAAGTTACCAAGGTGCTATTTTATCACCCAGAGTCATATGCAAATTAATAGCAGTAATAAGTGTACTAAAGGCAAAAATAAGTATGACCAAATTTTTTCCTGAAATAACACATGCATATTTTGTAGCTGTACTGTGTCTGTATTGTACATTTCTAAATTAAAGTCAAATCTTATCAATTGTATTAATTAGTCACTATTCATGGATTTACTAGTCAAATAGAGTTTTTTTAATGAAAAGATTATTCATGTACTTTCATAATGTAATAAAAACCACTTATTTGTATAATATTTGTATGTGTTACTTGTATTGGTGTTAGCAGCACAGTCTGTAACTTTACGGTCTTTAGTGGTTACTTTTGAAATGCATCTATACTTGATGTTATTCCAATCACCATCCCTACACAAACTGTTCCAATTTAGTTTATAAGATGTACAATTGACTAATGTGTTTCAACTGATAAAGCTGTCATCATTAGTTAGCGCACTACAACATTTTATAATGAACTCTTACTACTCTATATACACATAATAGCAGGCATTCAAAGGCACTTTGGTATACAACATATTCATGAAGAAAAATCCAAAATGGAATAAAGATCCCTAAAAGTTGTAAACATGCCAATAGCTGGGGTTTTTTTGGTAATTTGATGTGAAAATAGGAAGAATCCCTAGCATATGGGACATTCAGATCTAAAGAAAAAACAACAATGCTGCCCAATGGTTGGTTGGTTTGTTTGTTGGTTGGTTGGTTGGTTGGTTGGTTGGTTTATTGTGTTAGAAGTCCTGGTTAGGACCACCCTTAGTCAGTGGTTTTTGGTATGAAACGATTACTGTGGTAAATAATGATGATGTTATAGAACATGTATTCCTACATGAATGATGATGTGACTAAAGGCTCAATATTCAAGTTATAAATGTAAGGACAATGCTGCCACAGCACCAGTGCTAATTAATTCAGACATTTTGTAGTTTCCAAATTGGCTTTCATGTAATGCATGACTTCAAAAAATTCAAAGAAACTGTATAAGTGTAAAAATTATAAGACAGTGTCAGTGAATTCCTACCCCCCTCCACCCCCCACCCCCACACACACGCACGCGCAGAGATATGACAAGAAAGAATTTTTCCCTAATGAATGGAATTGTAAGGAATGAGTATGAGTTGAATTAAATACAGTATCTTGCAACAATAACACTGAAAAAAAATGAAAAATACAGATGAGCTATCGTGAAAAGATGGTACAGTTATTAAAGTCATATAGATTCGTGGTTGAATTTATTTATTTCCCAGCTTTCCTTTCATCTACAAGATCAGTGTCCCAAAATATTCAGTAGGCCTACATTGTAACAAAAATAACAGCAATGCCCAATGGGTGTGTCATAACGAGGCTTGGGGAATCCCCAACGTCACTTATGCAAATTACGAATGTCGTCGAATATCATACTATATACTACTTTTCACAGGCATAAATTTTACTACGATAATTCGAAATTTCTGTACTTATTTTTAAGAAGAAAATATTCGACAAACTAGCGAATCCGTTCTACCTCAATCGGGAAATTACTAAAGCCCTCTGTACCACGTGACACAACGCTATCACATGATAACGTGACGTACGTTGCTGACATATCTTTGGCAGAAATCAGAGGAGGCTGGAAGGGTCTCACGTGACACCCATGTGACCGTTTCGCGATAGAGCATACGCTGATGACCTCGGTGAGTACCTCATTCTTTTATCCGTTTTATTCCCATTTGCGTCATTAGTCTTTCGTTCAGACGATCACTATTTTTTAAAATGACCATTACAAGTGTCATGCAACATGGAAATCGTGTTTTCAGTATGCTTAGTGTATCTAAAACGAACACAAACTTTGGTACTCGACAAGTCAATGTTATCGATATCTACATTTCCGGGGTTTTCACCTCGGTCGTTTTAACACAAAATTATGTTTCTATGTATGCTTTTGTCACTTTTCTATTAATTACCGTCATGAATTTCATGGTTCTGCAGGGATCTTCCCAATACCCCACTTTATAATGTGCGTAAATTGTCACTACTTTTTGTTGAATTTCGATGTTTTCAAGATGGCGACCCATTGTGCGTGCATATAACACGCAAAGTGGCTTGGCCATTGACGGCTGTCCTACACTTGCTGGTCGGACGTGTTTATTGACACTCTCGTGTCGTGAATTGATCGTTACAGGTAACACTAATCCAATTGTCAGCATTTCCTCTTGTACCCTTAAAATTTTGTCCTTTTCACTCATATCAAGACATTTTTCTGTTTATTTTCAGATTCGTCGCTATCGCTAGTCGATTTGCTGTGCCAAATCTGGGCTTTCTTCTGTTCTTCATGTTACATTTTGTCTCCTATTAAACCATCTCTGTGTTGCCTTCTATAAATGTGTCTTGCTTGTGAGAAAAAGACCTGAATGTAATTTAACGTAAACCCCTTTCCTACCCCCTGATGATAGCTAAAGAAATAATTTAGCTTACATCTTACAAACTAATTGTTAAAAAAAATGATGTACAACAACGTCATGTATTACAAATTTGTATGATAAACAATTGAGACCTCCAAGGCCTATTTTATGTCAAAGCTTTAATATGTTCAGAAAGCACTCGTATTACGGATCCACATAGTGAATATTTTCCTCTTCACATGGCTTTCATGCCAGTCACTCAAAATATCAAATCTCGCCATTCCAGCTCAAAATTACATATATTACATCTACCTTGCTAGTTATATAATATTTCGCAATGCTTATATGATCAAAAATACTCATCATACGTTACCACAATTTGCGTAGCCTGAGCACATTTTGCTACATGTATGTGGCCAGACGAGCAAAACCATGTCGGATTAAAATATGCGAAACTGAGAGACTCGCACAATGTGTGGCAATATATAACTTTATAATACAGAGGCCGAAGTCTTGTTGTAGTTGTAGTTGTAGTTGTATTTATTTATTTATTTATTTATTTATTTATTTATTTATTTATTTATTTATTTATTTATTTATTTTATTTTTTTGAGCAAATGTTTGTATTTTGGAAGGTAGACATCTAACGTTTTAGTCAGCTAGACTGAATAAAGTTGAGGAGCTGTACTTGGGACACTGCACTAAAAAATACGACCTGCTTACCCGAGTTGCCTTCATTCTGGTGTCACTATTACACACGATTGCAGGGTGATATAGAATTTGCAAGTTAAATGTTACTTGAAAATATCTCAAACATGTGCGAAATCATATACCCTTTCGTGTAGGGTCAATGATGAAATTGGGTGTGCACGGTGATTTAAATTACAGTAGTAGTTGAGCAAGTTGTGAGAAACTCGCCTGTTTCACCAGTGTTTGCATTTTCACGTCACATCACTTGCCAATGGAGGTTACCTTCGATTCCGGGGCGGATCACCCACTTTCTACCGCGAATCTTGAGTAGACCTTGTCTATTTCTAACTATAGCCATTTAAAAGTACACAAGAATCCATCTCTTTTGCAAAATTTTGTAAATTTTGGGCGAAACTACAAACGGGCGAAAAACCGGACCGAAATTTACGACCTCGGCGGGGTCAAGTATTCTTCACGAAAAATCACAGTATTCCTATCAATAATTCCAAAATCGATTCTACTAGCACGGAGGGAGAAATATCAGTCGAAAGGTTCGCTTTTATAGTATCCAATATGATGAATTATTGTGAAAGTTACGGCGAGTTGATGCCCCAAACTACGCGTACGGCTGGTGACCTCTGAGCCAGCCACCATTGTAAACGTACGTTCACAAGCGTACTCAATGGAGGCTCACTGCGTAATGAGCTTTCGCAGTTATTTTTACCCATCATGCTCTGCACCCCTTCCAGCCTCCTCTGGCAGAAATAGTACTCGTTAGTAGCTTATAATATCTATGGAGAGATAAACAAATCGTCCTTCATTGTTCGTTATGTCAATGGATAAAAAACTGGAAAAGTTGCCGTCAACATCTGGGATCGTGAGAAACTGCAGTCGTACCCCGCCGATCTACGAGAATTCCATAAGTACCTACCGTCCGCTCACCTCACAAACTTTTATAGATTGGAACTACCAGTTTGCATATCAGCAAGTTTGCCAACAATCGGAAAACTTGGAAAAAAAGTTCAACATAATCTCAACCACAGAGAAAAATATGCAACTCCCGAATCAAAGACATGTAAAACGGTATGCCGCTATTGTGGTAAGTTGCTGTTTGATACGTGTATGAAAAAAAATTTCACAACATTTTGAACATTGTTCGCTTTGTCATGAACCTACTTAAAATGTTTTGTGGTATTTTTAAAAAATGTTAGCGATAAAATAATATTTTCATGTTATCGCCTGTGGCAAATAGACTGAATTGTGTTCAAGTTCAATTACCTATACTGGATATTACAGTATTAAAATCAATTTTTTACACTTATGTGTATATGTTAATTTGTCTCAAGGACACTTGTATCATACTTCCATGCTTATATTGTTATGAGAACACAAGAACTGAAGAATAATATGTGTTGCCGTGATTTCTCGTAACTTGACAAAATTTTCTAGCCCTTGTACTTCAACTGTGGAAGATTTCGTAAACCACGTTTCATATTATTCGGTAGATTTCTGTCTGAATGAAGACAAGATTTCACCGTTCTTTATAGCAAAAAATAATGTAGTGAAGGGTAAATTGTTATGTAATGACGTCATATTTACCACACCTGTTCATAGTTCAAGACAGAGACGGGACGATTAATTCATTTTCAATCTTGTGAGAATAATTATAAAAAATGAATATTCTAATCAAAATGAAATCATGACTTGCACTTTTTATGGTTGTATTACATGTATGTCATGACCTGCCACCACAGACCACCATTGCATTTGATGTGGTTAGACAACACAATTGTAAAGGAATTTTGGTATTCATAAACAGTTGACTCCATTTTGTTTTGCATGCTGCTCTTACCTTTTGAAATTTATACTAGTATGTTATACAGTTTTATCACTAACGATATCATAACAAATGTCACACAATAATATCAATAATATATTCAGACACTAGAGATCATGTATCATTTTTTATTTTTTTTATTTTTTTTTTTTTTTACCTACAGATATTGATTTTGTTTGACTTTGGAGAGAAGTTTGTTAGTGCTGCACCTATTGAGAATTGTTCAGCTAATGACAGACAGTACCTACATAATGGTATATGTTGTAATATGTGTCAACCTGGTAAGGCGGATGTCTTTGATATAATAGTTTTCAGAAATAAATAATGTATTGCAATACAATATAATATTACATTGAAAAAAATGTAAAATCCTTTGCAATTTTAATATAAGTATTATTCACAAAGTTAATTGTACACAAGACAACAAACTTGGGTGGGGGTGGGGGGGTCCATTTTTAGACCAATTAAACCATCACACACAAGTTAATAATTCTTGGACTATGAAGAATACACCAGATCTCAGTTTAACAGAATAAGACAATTGATTGGAAGAATTTAGTGTCTTATATTAGGTCTCTGATTTGCATATATGCCCACTTAATTGACATTTTGTTAGGTAATTTTGTCTGTTTTCCATAAACATTGTAAGATGAGAAAGTATATATAAGTTTGGTGTGGATGGTTGGATTTAGCTCTACTAATGAATTCCATTTAAATCTACACATCAATCGAATTTGATAACTATTGATTTATTCAAAATTTATGAAAAATTACAAAAAAAATATGAAATTAATAAATATGGAAGTGAAGTTATCCAAGTTATCCTGTATTGTAATAGTAACTATAAAATGAAGGTAAAATATGGTCTAATGGATGTCCTATGTATTCCATACTGTATTCTGCCCTCTAGTAAACAAATGTACTTTTACATACCTCGTTAAATGTACTTTTTTATTTTTCCATAGGATACAAGTTATACAGTCACTGTAGAGGGAGACCAGATGACAGAGTGTGTGTGCCATGTCCTAGACTGTATTACACTAGAGACTGGAACTATGCTACTGACTGTATAGCTGTCAATCCATGTAATATGAGTAAATATGAATACATACGTATACCAGCAAACTCAGATGGTACTAGTGACAATGTCTGTGATTGCGTAGCTGGATATGAATATAGTCCGTCTGGAGAAAGATGTCAAAAGATAACGGAATATGTAGATGTAACACTGTCACCAAAATCAACTATAGACGGTAGGTCAACTGTATTTCATTGTCATGCCCATGATGACTGCATGCAATTTGACAGATTTTTCTTCTCATTTTTGTTGATTACGTTTTTGTTTATATATGTATTCTTTTGTTTTAACAGAAACAGTAACAGACATCACTCCAATACAGACAACAAAGAATGGTTCAGTATTGAATACAGCAGTTCCTTCTGAAACCAGTACTCAGCAATCCACAGAACCAAATAATGAAAAGAAAGTTGCTCAAATCATAGGCTTTTCACTGGGCACACTTTTGTTAATTTGTCTATGTTTTGTCTTGGTGTTCTTCAAAAGGAAGAAGATGTTTTGCTTCAAAAATAGGTCCCAACCTGATCCTGGTGAGTTGTTAAATAAGTATACTTAATTTTTCCACAGGATACTGTGACTGGAGAAGTATTTAATTTTCATTATGTGGCAATCTTAATAAAGTCCACCAAATTAACTCACCTGGGCTTGTTTGCTAATCTTAATAAAGTCCACCAAATTAACCCACCCAGGCTTGTTTGCCAATCTTCCAAAATAAAGGCTTACAAGTTAGACCAGCTAATACACTTACTTTGTTTTACTAAACAGAACACTTCATGTGACATGTACATTTTTTAAAGCAAAGCCAAGCTATGTGACTGAAATCTGTATAAGGTGTTTTTTCTTCTTGACAGTGGAATTGTAGAATTCACTGTGAATTAACTAATTATGTAGAATTCACTCTGAATTAACTAATTATGGTAATTATAGGATTTGAGTCTAGTAATGCTTCAACATTAGACATATCTAACCAAAAGAAATGGCTGCCTACACTTCCATCCCGATATAAGCTTGTTTTTGCATGAAAACAATCCAGCAGAAACTTGTCAAATTTGTTATCTTTGTTGTCTTCCATTTCAGAATTGCCAAGTGGAGGAGATAATGCCACAACTGATAGAGGAGAGAATAGACCAATGTTGCCAATAGAAGTTCCAACTAAAGATGTATGTGTCAGTGGTGATGAGATAGATGAAGGCACTGGTACAGTGACGCCATCCTCAAGGAGAACAAGTGCTGAAGTACAGGAAGACTGTCCAAATACTTCCAGATCAACACTTAATTCTAGTGGATATCTTGAAGACTATGGTATGTTTTCATTATCAATGTCAACTATGGTCGTGCATGTAGATGTAATAACAGTAATAGTACACATATCATACAGTTTGACCAATAGTGTACATACAGCATGTGTGTGGATGGATTTTGACATGATCTGCAGTTTTATCACTTGATAGTATTGTCCCAGTACTGGCTATAAAACAAAAATCTGGCCTCTCTCAGCTAAACTTTTTAATATGTCCATCATACTCAAGTTATAATTTTTGGCCAGGCAAATCAAAATGACTAGATTTAAATACATTACTTACACTCTGAATCAAATATATTGTTTAAATTTCTATTCCAGTTCCAGCACCTGTAGGCATGAAAGACAAAGACATTGCAAATTTACGAAAACATATGGATGACTTTGTAAGGGATCTACCAACTCAACGTGTTTTAGATAACATGTCTGATGTAAGTAGTTTGTTACATAGTTAGTCAGACAACAATTCTAATCAATTTTCAACATTTATGTGTTGTGTTATTAAGGCCCAGTTCAGATTAGGATTCAAATTTAGGTTTAAAAAACAGTTATCTAGCAGAGTTATAGAAAAAGTTGGTCAAGAACACAGATAGATCCTAAGTAAACAGTTATCTAGCAGAGTTATAGAAAAAGGTGGTCAAGAACACAGATAGATCCTAAGTAAACATTATGACACCATTTATGTGAGAACCTGGGATTGACACCCTGTCCTTTAAAGCCAGCAAGAGACCAAGGCTGTTGACAATGGAACCTGGTTCTGCATACATTTTACCATGACTATGATAAGTAAACTTATAAGACAACTCGCATAGTTTTTACCCTCTTTCCATAAAAATGATTATAACATGTCAGCTTTTGGTAGTGTTCTACAAATGTTTGTTCCAATTATACAATAGATTAGATTAGATTAGATTAGATTAGTTTAGATTAGATTAGATTTGATTAGATTAGATGTAATTGTTTTACAACTGTATAGAAAGTTGTTCACTGATTTTTAGTAGATGTAGTAAAATGACGACTATAAGATGTGGTAAAATGACTAGGAAAGGTATTAGCTTTTAATTCTTCACTGTCATTTTTATCAAAATGGTTTATTTTGTGCTACACATATTGAATTAAATGTTTTCATGTTTTGCAGACCTTTTCTTTGGAAGATATTGCAGCTATAACACATAGCAGTTTGGATGAATGTAAACAAAGGAGGGAACTTGTTCAAACCCTAATAAGACAAGGACCTGATGCATATGATAAATTTGTTGCAGCACTGGACAAAGTGTGCAAACATCTAGCAGCTGCACTGAAAGCAGACAAGAAAAAAGTGTGATATCTCCAATGTGGGATCTGTATGTTTGAGGTATGCTGAAAGCAATAACATGCCCTTGATAAGTTCTCCTGCCAGATTTAATGACTCTAATGAACAGAGATAGGGATGTCTTTCCATGAATTCATTGTAAGAAAGTGAGTGAAAACTGATCACTAGAAAAGGTGTATAAGTTTATCAGTTGCTTTCTAGTCCAAGTCTGTGAAGTGGATGAAGTAGATCTCTAGTACAGTGCTGTGAGGGGTATACAATTGATCTCTAGTACAGTGCTGTGAGGGGGATGAAATAGATCTCTAGTACAGTGCTGTGAAGTGGATGAAATAGATCTCTAGTACAGTGCTGTGAGGGGAATGAAATAGATCTCTAGTACAGTGCTGTGAGGGGTATGGAATAGATCTCTAGTACAGTGCTGTGAGGGGAATGAAATAGATCTCTAGTACAGTGCTGTGAGGGGAATGAAGTAGATCTCAAAACCAGGGCTGTGAGGGGGATGAAATAGATCTCTAGTACAGTGTTGTGAGGGGTATGAAATAGATCTCAAGTACAGTGCTGTGAGGGGTATGAAATAGATCTCTAGTACAGTGCTGTGAAGGGGATGAAATAGATCTCTAGTACAGTGCTGTGAGGGGAATGAAATAGATCTCTAGTACAGTGCTGTGAGGGGTATGAAATAGATCTCTAATACAGTGCTGTGAGGGGTATGAAATAGATCTCTAATACAGTGCTGTGAGGGGTATGAAATAGATCTCTAATACAGTGCTGTGAGGGGTATGAAATAGATCTCTAGTACAGTGCTGTGAAGGGGATGAAATAGATCTCTAGTACAGTGCTGTGAGGGGAATGAAATAGATCTCTAGTACAGTGCTGTGAGGGGAATGAAGTAGATCTCAAAACCAGGGCTGTGAGGGGGATGAAATAGATCTCTAGTACAGTGCTGTGAAGTGGATGAAATAGATCTCTAATACAGTGCTGTGAGGGGTATGAAATAGATCTCTAATACAGTGCTGTGAGGGGTATGAAATAGATCTCTAGTACAGTGCTGTGAAGGGGATGAAATAGATCTCTAGTACAGTGCTGTGAGGGGAATGAAATAGATCTCAAGTACAGTGTTGTGAGGGGAATGAAATAGATCTCTAGTACAGTGCTGTGAGGAGAATGAAATAGATCTCTAGTACAGTGCTGTGAGGGGAATTAAATAGATCTCTATTACAGTGCTGTGAGGGGTATGAAATAGATGCACAGGCTATGAAATGGATTACACAAATTTCTATCATGGGTTTGTGGAGGAGATAAAATTGATGTCCAATGCAGAGTGAAATTATTTTGAGAAATGTGGAAAAAATGGTTCACCAAACCAGGCCAATGAAGCGGATGAAATAGCTTACCTCAGTATTAAACCTGGTGTAATTTTATGTGAAAATGACGAGAAGTTACTAGACTTGAGACAAGCTGCACTGGAAACAAATGCCAAATGTATCAAATGAAAGACTATATAAAAAATACTATTATAAGAGTTCTATAGTATAGGGTGTTACATGCTATGACTCTTGCATAAAGTCAACGGTGTCAAATTAGACTTTTCTAAACAGGAACTAATGTTGGTGTTTAAATGAAGTGCCAAGTATAATATTGATACACCCACTGAATATCTGTACAGAAATTATTGGTATCATTTACATGGATATGAAAGATTTACTTAATTAGAAATATTTACAATATATTTACCGGCCTGGACCAAAATAGGCGTACTATAGTATGACAACAAAATCTTGTGTTTTGTACAAAAAGTGCCTTTTCCATTGATCAAATAGGAGACATGACAATATGCAATAAGTCTTCTCCCTTTGACTGTGTAAGAGACTTTGGGAAAATTAGTTGAGTGAATAGTGGCTTGTCAATAAACTATACTGTACATGTACATTGCTGGTTCACATACTACAACTGTTATGTGTTTCTGCTTGGCTTAACCTTTCAATGACTTGGTTTGAGGTAACTCTGTAAGTACTCCCTGAAAATACGATGTCAGCCATTAAATACTCTGGCCACATTCTTATTAAAGAGCACTTTAAAAAAAAAAAAAGTTGTATTTCTTTTCAAACATATGTAGTTTTTTTTCAACCTTTGTAGTTTTTTCCAACATTGCTATAATTTAGTAATGTTCTTTGATATACAGCCAAGTTACTGTTGTTCATATCATTGTATTTCATTGTATTTGAACAGGGGAAGGCTATAGGCTATATTTTCACCTTATTGTATCAACAGAAAGTATTACAGCTGTTTAAAAAGGTTTAATCATAGATCATGGAATGGGACAGATCTATGATTTCATTCAGCATTTGTGCCTTACCTTTACCCAGCTAGGTGAAATGGGCACCTGGTAGGATGTAATAGTTATGTGAATTGTAATCCTAATGTCTTGTGTGAAGATGTGACAGTAAGGATCATATATCCAGAGATCTGAAGCAAGTGTGGATTATTAGTATTTCTTCCAGGCTGTGTAAAGTATTAAGGGCAAAATCATGGCACACATATCAATACAATCTAACAAGACAATTTGAATACTGATGTTATTACTTTAATTAACTTTACAAAATCATGACAAGATTTTAGTGCAGTGTCTCCTAACAAAACCCAAATCATGACAAGATTTTAGTGCAGTGTCTCCTAACAAAACCCCCCATCATGAAATGACTAGTCTTTCATTCAGTCATACTAATTTGTATATTAACTACCTCATAAAATGTGTATGCCAAGTCTTATTTGATAATAAATCATTAATTGACAAGATTTATTTGTATTCATTTTAATACAAAGATTGAGTTGATAAACAAACATCATTTACATTCATTACAAATGTTGACTGTTGATAGAATTATACAATAGATTTCATGAACACTATTCAATATCTTCTCTGAAGAGATACTCTTCAGTTTCAAAATACACACAAACTTGTCATTCAATTATTTCTTCTCTAAGTTAGAGCAAATGCATCTGTTAACTTTTTCTGATTATTTCTTACACTTTCTTTTTGTATATTTGTACAAAAAATACCCCACTGTATTTAATGTCTTGTATTTTTTGATACTATAGCCTTTCAGTTACTATTTGTATACTAGAACCTTTCAGTTGGTATTTGAATACTATAGCCTTTCAGTTACTATTTGTATACTAGAACCTTTCAGTTGGTATTTGCACATAATAAATGCTGCATTGAATTCACCAAGAAATAATTGTTGTATTCAGTATGGTATGATAGTCTAAGAATGGTTATGATTGTAAAAACAATGCTGTGTCAAAGACTTCAATTTACATGTCACTTTAATAGAGTTTTTAAAACTACCCACTACAAGACAGTTTTTAATGCAATTTTTCATTTACAAGTTAGACTAAGATTTTTATAGTGATTAGTCAGTCATTTGACATGTTATGCCATGATTTTTTCAGCAATGTAATTTTCAATGCAAATATTCATTCTTTTTAATTTGAATGGTAATAATTAACTAACACTAACAAGTTCACATTTAATGTGTTATTTATACTGAACTGAGTATATTTAATATAATTAGTGCTCAAATGTTTGACACATTTTACATTCACAGGATTTCTTTCAAAGATGCACGTACAAATGATATAAAAATAGATCTTTTTGGCTACTATTACCAAATATTAAAGTTGAATGGTAATACATAGTTTTAATATCACATGACACATCAGTACTTAGCATTAATATCTAATTAGGGTGAATCTAGTGATTGCTTCAAGTAGAACCAAATGTGCTACATGTATCTTCACATGTATTACATTATGCTTGTCTTCCAAACACAGAATGGCCAGGACATTCTGTCAACATTGACAAAATGACTATCCTTGATACAGATATCAAGTATTTTGAATAAGGAGTGAATGAAGGCATTTACATCTGAGTTTTCCAACCATCACTAAACAAATACAGAGGGTGATACAAACTTCCAGACACCTATGACCCCTTTAAGCTCACATGTCCATCAGGTCACATGTTCTGAACAATGGGTCAATCTGTTGACAAAAACTGAAGTCGGTAATCAAAATGTTCAGGTAACAATTTTCAAGTTTGTGTTTGGAACTAAAGTTTATAATGTAATTAATGTGTAAAAATATTGGTAAGAGAAGTTGTTTATAATTGGTAAAGGTAATTTAAAATACACTGCACGCAATAGTGGATTCATTTTTTTTTGTAACGCTACATGTTGTAACATCCTATCCTACTGAACTATCTTCAGCTGCACAAACTTTTAAAAAGTTCTCAATTTGACTATGTCACACACTATTTAAAACAAATACATATGAATACACTAAATCAGAGTTGTAAAATCAATCCTGTGTAAAACTAAAGTCTTCCAATGTGTCACACTCTATGTCAGTCCACATACAGCTGCAAATGCTCTCATTAATAGTATTTCAATATTTTGTTTATTTCCCTAAAATCTACCCACACCATCTAGTACTTTCTCTGTTTTGTAACTCAGTGCTTTCCTTGGATTCTGTAATTGATCGGAGATAAAAAAAACAAAAAACAAAAACCCAACAGTTGATAACACAGACTGGCTTTGTAAAAATGTCTCAATATAGCTGGATGCAAATCTTAGATACATTTAGACAAACTAAAGACATGTACTTGAAGACAGTTGGGTATTGTTAACATAAACTTTTGAGAATACTTTCCACTTTCTCAATGATCAAACCTTGTCTTGAATTTCACAAAGGTATACCCCTTATTACTACACTACTGTATACTCCACTGTGTGTTGTTACAAAGTACCTGGTAGTCAGTGGGAGACTTGTCTGCCTGTATGATCCTGTAAGGCATACCGATGGAGGCACTGGCTCCGAGCAGGTTCAAACAAGCTAGGCAGGTTCCAGGTTAGGGGTCAGACCAAATACATCACCCTGTTCACCAGGTTGGGGGGTTGGGCATGGTGCTATCAACTCCATCCTGTAAAACAACTTCTTGTTACAGAAACTGCAATGTAGCCTTGTGTCCCAGCCAGTGAGGAGGATTAGTTAGTTATAGTACTTACATATTAATCCAGAGATAATACATCCTGGATAATACCCTAAATTTCATAATTTTGACTGAAATTGACAATTCTAGTAAAATCAACATGGATCTACAGAATTTACTTTGAACCAAAGTCAGTCAAGCTGTTTCAGTCAACATTATAATTGTCTATTGATTTTCTGCTTTGCAATATGCTATGATTCTTCTTCTTGTATTTTCTTCAGCGACTGTTTGAGGGTGTTGTTCTTTACGGTGTTCAGCTACTTCTTTGGTTACATGGTGGTAGACATAGTCAGTCAGTTCATTGAATGTGATGTAAGACTGTCTTTTCATCTCATCTCTGTAACTACAGCATTTAGCACACTTACTGTTTTCTGTGGAGTTTTTGAGGCGACATTTCCTTGCAGCATGTAGACCTTCTTGTACATGAGTAGTAAAGACACTTTTCCCTGTTTTGTAACCCAGTGCAGTTTCTGGACCTTTACTTGCTGACCACTGCACTATACTGTAGTTTGCTGATGTTGTTGGACTTGGGGAGGCCTTTTCAATGACATCATCAGACTCTGTAAGTTTGCAGAGATTAGGAATGGCACTACAGAGCTCTTCATCATCACAATCAGTAGCTAGATCATTATCACCCTTGGTTACGATAGAAGATGGGCTGTTGACAAAAAATCCACTTGGTAACGGACCATTCTTTGCTGCATAGCAACAATCAAGAATAATGAGAAGCTGTGTAAAATTCATCGTGTGAAGTTTCAGTTTTAATTCTGATGCCTGAAGAAAGTCATCACTACCACACACCAGAATTTCACCTTGTCGTCCACCATGCCCAGAGAAATGGAAGATCAAACTGGCTTCATGAGCACCACGCATTCTTTCTTCCATAATACTTAACTGTGCTAGAATATTCTTTGAAGTTGGTTTCAATTCATCTGACACCTGTTTGGATGTCATCAAAATGGCATTTTCTTTCCTGGAAGAATTTCAATGAAAGGATCATTAATTATAAAAAAGAATTTTTAATAGTTCTTGATTCATAACTATAAGTGTTCTAATTACTATAATACTAAGTAACATTTTACCATCCAGAATGACAAGCTTTTTGAAATTCATTTTTTGGCTTTACTGTTAGTTGGCATGGCATGTAACAATGAACACAGTCGTAATTGGCATGCCCCCTCATCCCATTTCATGGTGTTACCATACTCCTCTATCTTCTGGTGTGTCAAGAATCACCAATTTGTATAGCGAACTTGTCCTGTTCTCTGTCAACGATCATCAAGTTCCAATAGATGATGTAACTGTATTATTTTGTATGACATGGTCTGTGATAGCTGTGTTTGACATGGTCTGTGATAGCTGTGTGTGACATATGGTCTGTGATAGCTGTGTGTGACATGGTCTGTGATAGCTGTGTGTGACATGGTCTGTGATAGCTGTGTGTGACATGGTCTGTGAGAGCTGTGTGTGACATGGTCTGTGATAGCTGTGTGTGACATGGTCTGTGATAGCTGTGTGTGACATGGTCTGTGAGAGCTGTGTGTGACATGGTCTGTGATAGCTGTGTGTGACATGGTCTGTGTAGCTGTGTGTGACATGGTCTGTGATAGCTGTGTTTGACATGGTCTGTGATAGCTGTGTGTGACATGGTCTGTGATAGCTGTGTTTGACATGGTCTGTGATAGCTGTGTTTGACATGGTCTGTGATAGCTGTGTGTGACATGGTCTGTGATAGCTGTGTGTGACATGGTCTGTGATAGCTGTGTGTGACATGGTCTGTGATAGCTGTGTGTGATGGTCTGTGATAGCTGTGTGTGACATGGTCTACGTTATATACACCATATCACATGACATCATTATAAATATTACTCTCAGGTATTTTTGGTAATTTTACAATATAAATTATTTACCTAATAGCTCCAATTTCAGGGTGAGTGAAGACTTTGTATAGTCCTTTTGCATCAGGATGAAAGTCGGCATCTGAATCTTTGGTTCCGATGAATATAGCAAAACTGTCTGAATGACCTTGATTGACAGAAAAATAAAAAATAAATATTAAGATAAGATACACATAATTAATCATTTGATACATATGAACAAAAACTGCAGCTACTAAGGTCACAGGTCAAAGATCAACAGCATGTCAGTACAGTGTATAGTTAAGTTAAATAAACATCTTGCCAAAGCTGTCTTGTGTCCTGGTCTAACTACAACCATATGTTTCAATTATTTGACTGGATCTTTGTCAAAAATAAATATATCTACTTGAATTTAATATTTGAAGAGGATTTCATATTTTGAATGTACCACCATTTTGTATTTTGCATACAATTGTGTTCAGGATGTGACCAAGCCACCTTTTGCTAGCTGTTAGCTAACTGTTTGTATCCTGAATGCACCCAATGTAGGACAACAGTGGACTCCCAGACTTACCTATAGGTGGTTCAGCATCACCATGAGAGGGACAGACCAGTGGATTCTTATCAGAATCTATCAAACACTGTAAACATATCTTATCACAACTGCTGTCACAGTAGTGACTTTTCAGAGCAAGACCTCGTACTGAAATATAAAGAATAGAGGAACATATTACTTCATTCTATAATGAGTTGCTTCTGAAATTAAAAAACAAAGTTGTTAAATTGTACATTTGTGGTGATATATACTTGTGCACCCATAACATATCGATAGTGTTTCTGAGTTCTTCCAAAGTTAGAAGAAGACATGGCATTCTCTCAGCTGGTGACAACCTGTAGTCACAAACACTCACACTCACACGTTTTAGAGAATTTTATTGTCTACATGTCCTTTAATAAATGTACCACATTTCTAAATGGGCAAAGAATGAATTTTGCATTTTATAATAATAATCTTTATTTATACTGGATAGTTCTTTAAGCATATAAACACTTGTCTCCCAAGAAGTCCAGTGAGGGCCATCCCTCATGGGTTCAGTGTTAATGCAGGAGGAAACCGGAGTACCCGGGGAAAACCTGCGTTGTTCGGTAGAGTCAAACTGAACGACACTCTTCTTACTTACAGTGTAGTAAATTTAATCGAACCCTGAATGGGGTTCGAACCCCGACCGCAGTGGTAATAGGCAAGTGGTTTAACCACTCGGCCACCGACAACCCATATGTGGTAGAAGTCCTCATTTAATAACTTACCTCTTGGCTGTACAGAGCACATTGCACACAGGTCATCACCAGTGGGTTCATTATAGATCCTACACTCGGCATCTACTGTTATTTTCTGTGAATGAAGTATAAAAAAATATGGTAAAATTAAGCACTCTTGTTACATTTCAAGTTAACCACTGATACTTTATTGGAATACATTTGAAGGAAATATATAAGAGGTAACTTACAGTAAGGTACTATAGAAAGATTAGATAACCTAGAAATTTACATCAAAAAATGAAAGTACTATATACCTTGTAAGAATACCATCTATTCACACATACCTTGTAAGAATACCATCTATTCACACACACCTTGTAAGAATACCATCTATTCACATATACCTTGTAAGAATACCATCTATTCACACATACCTTGTAAGAATACCATCTATTCACACATACCTTGTAAGAATACCATCTATTCACACATACCTTGTAAGAATACCATCTATTCACACACAGCTTGTAAGAATACCATCTATTCACACATACCTTGTAAGAATACCATCTATTCACACATACCTTGTAAGAATACCATCTATTCACACACACCTTGTAAGAATACCATCTATTCACACACACCTTGTAAGAATACCATCTATTCACACACACCTTGTAAGAATACCATCTATTCACACATACCCTGTAAGAATACATCTATTCACACATAGCTTGTAAGAATACCATCTATTCACACATACCTTGTAAGAATACATCTATTCACACATACCTTGTAAGAATACATCTATTCACACATACCTTGTAAGAATACATCTATTCACACACACCTTGTAAGAATACCATCTATTCACACATAGCTTGTAAGAATACCATCTATTCACATATACCTTGTAAGAATACCATCTATTCACACATAGCTTGTAAGAATACCATCTATTCACACATACCTTGTAAGAATACCATCTATTCACACATACCTTGTAAGAAATACCATCTATTCACACATACCTTGTAAGAATACCATCTATTCACACACCTTGTAAGAATACCATCTGTTCAGACATACCTTGTAAGAATACCATCTATTCACACATACCTTGTAAGAAATACCATCTATTCACACATACCTTGTAAGAATACCATCTATTCACACACCTTGTAAGAATACATCTATTCACACATAGCTTGTAAGAATACCATCTATTCACACATACCTTGTAAGAATACATCTATTCACACATACCTTGTAAGAATACCATCTGTTCAGACATACCCTGTAAGAATACATCTATTCACACATACCCTGTAAGAATACCATCTATTCACACATACCCTGTAAGAATACATCTATTCACACACACCTTGTAAGAATACCATCTATTCACACATAGCTTGTAAGAATACCATCTATTCACATATACCTTGTAAGAATACCATCTATTCACACATAGCTTGTAAGAATACCATCTATTCACACATACCTTGTAAGAATACCATCTATTCACACATACCTTGTAAGAATACCATCCATTCACACATACCTTGTAAGAATACCATCTATTCATACATACCTTGTAAGAATACCATCTATTCACATACCTTGTAAGAATACCATCTATTCACATACCTTGTAAGAATACCATCTATTCACACATACCCTGTAAGAATACCATCTATTCACACATACCCTGTAAGAATACATCTATTCACACATAGCTTGTAAGAATACCATCAATTCACATACCTTGTATGAATACCATCTATTCACACATACCTTGTAAGAATACCATCAATTCACACATACCTTGTAAGAATACCATCTATTCACACATACCTTGTAAGAATACCATCAATTCACATACCTTGTAAGAATACCATCTATTCACATACCTTGTAAGAATACCATCTATTCACATACCTTGTAAGAATACCATCTATTCACATACCTTGTAAGAATACCATCAATTCACATACCTTGTAAGAATACCATCAATTCACACATACCTTGTAAGAATACCATCTATTCACACATACCTTGTAAGAATACCATCTATTCACACATACCTTGTAAGAAATACCATCTATTCACACATACCTTGTAAGAATACCATCTATTCACACACCTTGTAAGAATACCATCTGTTCAGACATACCTTGTAAGAATACCATCTATTCACACATACCTTGTAAGAAATACCATCTATTCACACATACCTTGTAAGAATACCATCTATTCACACACCTTGTAAGAATACCATCTATTCACACATACCTTGTAAGAATACCATCTATTCACACATACCTTGTAAGAATACCATCTATTCACACATACCTTGTAAGAATACCATCTATTCACACACCTTGTAAGAATACCATCTATTCACACACCTTGTAAGAATACCATCTATTCACACACCTTGTAAGAATACCATCTATTCACATATACCTTGTAAGAATACCATCTATTCACACATACCTTGATTTCATTATTGAATTTCTCCCACTCAATTCTTTTAAATGGGTTCTTCTTTACACATTGACATATCAAATCAGCAAAATTGATTGAAAAAATTTTCTCAACTTCATCTTCTACAGGCCAGACATCCTACAACAAAACAATAGCATCATGCTTCCATTTTACTAGCATTGGATACAATGTGTATATGTAACAAATCAAGTTCAGGTTATTAGATAGCATTACTGTAAATAGTTACCACTGGGCTAACAAACAAGTAGCCATTTTTTGATTTCTTAATTACAACACACTGAATACAACATTGTACTACACCAATATGTTGATGGTCAAAGGAACAGTGCCATACATAAAAACATCAACTTCCTGTTAAAAGTATTTTCAGGACCCTGCAGTATTTAATTAATTGTTTTTATTATAATTCTGGTCCGTAAATCATGATCATAACATGTTTGTGTGCATTCAGCAAACTCTGCATAGGCTGGGGTGTGTATTTCCTTACTTTGTTAGCTTCCTCTAGTAACTTCATGCAGTCTTTGAAACAACGTTTATTCCTCAGCTCAATATGTAAAGGTTTCCTTTCTGTTTCCAAGAAAGCCGGCATACAAGTCAACAAACATAACATCACTGAAAAAACAGAACAAATATGAATCAGTATTAAACACAACATCAATGAATACTAATTAATACTATGCATTGTTAACATACCAATGCTAAGACCTTCAATTTGCATTGCTAACTTACCAATGCCCAAACTGTCAATCTGTATTGTTAACTTAACTTACCAATGCCAAGACTGTCAATCTACATTGTTAACTTACCAATGCCAAGACTGTCAATCTACATTGTTAACTTACCAATGCCAAGACTGTCAATCTACATTGTTAACTTACCAATGCCAAGACTGTCAATCTACATTGTTAACTTACCAATGCCAAGACTGTCAATCTACATTGTTAACTTACCAATGCCAAGACTGAAAAGATCGTTGTAAGGCCTTTGTTTCCATTCATCAAACATAGCTGGGTCTTGATATCCAGGTGTTCCAGGGTGACAAGCTGTTACTGATGCATACGATTTGCCTATATCAAGTTCCTTTGATAAACCAACATCTCCCAATCTGGCATTGAAATTGTCATCTAGTAGAATATTTCCTGGTTTGACATCAAGATGAAGTATTGTAGGCCTGAGAAAAGACAAGGAAAATATCTTTATTTTGAAATTGGTTTCTGTGAACAAAACACTAATTACTAAACCCTCACTCAGTCACACCTTAGTATTAAAGTTGTAATTGTGGTGAAGTCCAAATACAGGAGAAATAGTCACTGACTAAGACCAGCATCTTGAATTTCATAATGATTTACCAGACATATACACAGAAGAATTTATTACATTCTATTTACTCAAGACAAACTCTAGAAAGGCCTTTTTCCACAGATTACTCATTAAATGCAATAACTTACTATCAAACATTATGCCTGCCAAGCTTTGATGTTTTCAAAAATTATTTTTTAAAATGGTCAGATTCTGGCAAACACTTTAATAGACATACTAAAGCACTATTGAAATTTCAGTTTAATTGTATTAAAACCATCCATAATCGCTCACTTGTTTGGTGTTTCTTTGTGAAGATATATCAATGCTGAACTGACTTGATGTACAATAGCAAGACGTCTCTGCCATGTCAGTCTGGGATCCTTTGAATCTATGGCTTGCTTCAAGTCTCCTCCACTCATATAGGGATATACAATACACATAGGTTTACTGCCAATACAAAGTAAACAGTGGGTCACATGGGATATACAATACACATAGGTTTACTGCCAATACAAAGTAAACAGTGGGTCACATGGGATATACAATACACATGGGTTTACTGCCAATACAAAGTAAACAGTGGGTCACATGGGATATACAATACACATAGGTTTACTGCCAATACAAAGTAAACAGTGGGTCACATGGGATATACAATACACATAGGTTTACTGCCAATACAAAGTAAACAGTGGGTCACATGGGATATACAATACACATAGGTTTACTGCCAATACAAAGTAAACAGTGGGTTACATGGGATATACAATACACATAGGCTTACTGCCAATACAAAGTAAACAGTGGGTTACATGGGATATACAATACACATAGGTTTACTGCCAATACAAAGTAAACAGTGGGTCACATGGGATATACAATACACATAGGTTTACTGCCAATACAAAGTAAACAGTGGGTCACATGGGATATACAATACACATAGGTTTACTGCCAATACAAGGTAAACAGTGGGTCACATGGGATATACAATACACATAGGTTTACTGCCAATACAAGGTAAACAGTGGGTCACATGCGATATACAATACACATAGGTTTACTGCCAATACAAGGTAAACAGTGGGTCACATGGGATATACAATACATATAGGCTTACTGCCAATACAAAGTAAACAGTGGGTCACATGGGATATACAATACACATAGGTTTACTGCCAATACAAAGTAAACAGTGGGTCACATGGGATATACAATACACATAGGTTTACTGCCAATACAAAGTAAACAGTGGGTCACATGGGATATACAATACACATAGGTTTACTGCCAATACAAGGTAAACAGTGGGTCACATGGGATATACAATACACATAGGTTTACTGCCAATACAAGGTAAACAGTGGGTCACATGCGATATACAATACACATAGGTTTACTGCCAATACAAGGTAAACAGTGGGTCACATGGGATATACAATACATATAGGCTTACTGCCAATACAAAGTAAACAGTGGGTTACATGGGATATACAATACACATAGGTTTACGGCCAATACAAAGTAAACAGTGGGTCACATGGGATATACAATACACATAGGTTTACTGCCAATACAAAGTAAACAGTGGGTCACATGGGATATACAATACACATAGGTTTACTGCCAATACAAGGTAAACAGTGGGTCACATGGGATATACAATACACATAGGTTTACTGCCAATACAAGGTAAACAGTGGGTCACATGGGATATACAATACACATAGGTTTACTGCCAATACAAGGTAAACAGTGGGTCACATGGGATATACAATACACATAGGTTTACTGCCAATACAAGGTAAACAGTGGGTCACATGGGATATACCATACACATAGGTTTACTGCCAATACAAGGTAAACAGTGGGTCACATGGGATATACAATACACATAGGTTTACTGCCAATACAAGGTAAACAGTGGGTCACATGGGATATACAATACACATAGGTTTACTGCCAATACAAAGTAAACAGTGGGTCACATGGGATATACAATACACATAGGTTTACTGCCAATACAAGGTAAACAGTGGGTCACATGGGATATACAATACACATAGGTTTACTGCCAATACTAAGTAAACAGTGGGTCACATGGGATATACAATACACATAGGTTTACTGCCAATACAAGGTAAACAGTGGGTCACATGGGATATACAATACACATAGGTTTACTGCCAATACAAAGTAAACAGTGGGTCACATGGGATATACAATACACATAGGTTTACTGCCAATACAAAGTAAACAGTGGGTCACATGGGATATACAATACACATAGGTTTACTGCCAATACAAGGTAAACAGTGGGTCACATGGGATATACAATACACATAGGTTTACTGCCAATACTAAGTAAACAGTGGGTCACATGGGATATACAATACACATAGGTTTACTGCCAATACAAGGTAAACAGTGGGTCACATGGGATATACAATACACATAGGTTTACTGCCAATACTAAGTAAACAGTGGGTCAGGTAAACTTAAAATAGTGTTCAATAAGATGGTTTGCTCAATACTTTCTTTTTTACCCACCCAGTGGACACACAAACACACACAGACACACACACACACACACACACAGACACACACACACGCACAAACACACACACACACACACACACACACACACACACACACACACACACACACACACACACACACACACATATGTAGGATCACCCTACAAACACAAGTACACCAAAACAAATAGAGGCAAAAACACACAAACACAAATATTAAAACGAACAAAGGTTCACATGTAGTACATCGTACACAATTATACCAGAACAATTAAATCTCACCTCTCTTGTTCACATATACCAATGACTGGCATTATGTAAGGATGTCGTACTTTTGCCACAGACCGCTCCTAGAAAGATAAAAAATTACATACCCACTTTGACAGCTGACTGTCCATTCATCACAAAAGTACAAGAAGTATACATTAAAAATTCATCTCTTCAAATTCAAACTGACAACATTGTATGAATGCAGTGAAAGTCAAGTTTTATGATAACATAGCCATATGACTGAAATTTCTTTGTGTACTAAAATTATAAAATGCTATGATATACTATTATACAAATCTAGACAAATAGTCAAGATAATATCTCAATATTAATCAATATACCTGCACACAGACTGCTGTAAATGTGGACCACTTAGGGCAGTGAGATAAAACACTAAAATGTCGTGGTACACAATCTGAGAACCACTTAGGCCAGTGACAAAATTACAACATAGTATTAGTTTTAGATAACAACTACTTAGACTAGCCTAAGAGATATAAGATTTTCATGACTGTTATTACCGTTTATTCAATTTTAGACTTCACATCTGTCCATTGATATTTTTTCAAAATCAACATTGTTGTATAAATATTAATACTGATATTATAATATTTTGTTAATAACTTCATAACTATCCCTATCAGAAAAACTCACTCACCCTATCAAAGTGTTTTTCTCCTTGCGAACCAAAAAGCTGTGTGAGTTTCAGTCGCTTCACAGCAACGGTGTAGTCCAACCCACATTTAAGTTTTATTTTACCTGTGAGATGATAATGAAATAAGATGGTTATTATTCTATCATGAATCATGATTTTTATGATTGTATTCTATTGCTGCATACCATACAGTCCCAATGCATGAAAAACCATTTTATGGATGCACTGCTGTTAATTAATAAATAAAATAAAATAAAATAAATAAATGAATAAATAAATAAGAAATAAACATGAAAGTAAAACAGAATACCCTAAAACTGAATGTTGAAATTCTGTCCAAATATGACAAACTAGTATGATATCATGATAAGTGTAATGTGTTGATACTTCTTCTTCCAATCTCATATCATCTACTTACCTTTGAACACATCTCCAAATCCACCCTCTGTGCAAATAACGTTTTTGAAGTCACATGCCATTTCTGAAATCTGGTCATAATTGAAAGTCTCCAGTCTGTGTCCTAAATGTGAGCTTGTCCATTGTAGCACTGGTGCAGGTGCTGTACTCTCCTCTGTTGGATTGGATGGTACAACTTGTGATGAGGGACTAACTGCTGTCTGTGGAAGGTGAATTTTCACTGGAGATGCAGTCTCTATTATAGGTGATGCAATCTCCATTGATGTTAACGGAACTGGTGTAGGAGAAACTGATGGTTCAGGAACTGATGCAGCAACATCTGATGTTGCAGTAACTGCTGCTGGACTTGATGTAGTAGAAGGAACAGATGTTGCAGGAAGTGATATTGAAGGCACTGCTAATGCTATGGATTGACCATCTGCAAGAGATGAACCACTTGTTACCTCAGTTGAGCCTCCAATAGCAGCTGTTTGTATTGGGGCTGTAGATGGACTAATGGAAACTGTCTGTTGTGGAAAGTTTAGTGCTGATGTTCCTGTAGCTGGACTATGGGAAACTGTCTGTTGTGGAAAGTTTAGTGCTGACGTTCCTGTAGCTGGACTATGGGAAACTGTCTGTTGTGGAAAGTTTAGTGCTGACGTTCCTGTACGCAGTACACTTTCTTGGTGTCTCATTGAGTCATATGGATTAATAGGATATGCCATACTACTATCTCTGTATTGCATAGACTGCTCTGTAGTATTAGAAGCTGTGACATCATCACCTTGACCTAATGGCCTTGGTTGAGGAGAGTGTAAATGTGAAAACATGAATGTGCTTTCTGGAGCTGACGATGGTTTGGTATTATCGTGGGAGATTGCTAAGGATTCACCATATCTAGGTTGAACAGAGCCAAAGCCAAGTTGTGTGGGAGCCTTGGATCTCTGAGTCATTGCTAATTGAGGGCCTGGTTCATCACCATAGCTGAATGGTCGGGTCTGTACTCTATTATCAGAAGAACTTAAATCAAGGGCTCTCATTCTATGTGACAATGATTGTCCAAAATATGCAGGACTGAGTAGTTCAGGTGTTGTTGTTGGTGGTGGTGGAACATGTCGTGGAGTTTGACTTGAGTCAGTACCTGAATAACAAAGATATGACATAAACAATCATGTTCATAAGTCTGAGATACTTCTACACAGTTGCAATTAGATGAAATTTCATAATCTATAATCTTTGCATCCAAAATACAATGTATGGTTGTTTTTGGGGGATAGTGGATGTGTAGTTATCTGACCTTCAGTTCCACAGAATCCATATATAAACTGTTATGGTTTATTTACTAAATGTATCCTGTACTTAGGTACAGGTAGTGATTAAAACACAGGCATTATACCATACACAAGCCAACTTTACTTAGACTACCTTATGAATGAGTTACTTGTACTGAGCGCCCTCAAGCAGTGATTCCTGCAACTAGTTACAGGGATCACATGGCATGCATGGGTCACCACTCGGTAGAAGTATTTATTTAAAAACATAAAAAGTAAAAATAAAGAAAAAAAAAATATCTGTAAACAAATACAAAGGCAATTTTTGAATTTCCGTGCTCTTATCTGTTATTTTTTAAAAGGAACACAAATGAGATGATATGTTACCAGTTTGAGGTGTGTTGCTATGGGTTTGTTTTCTCTGTGTTTCCTGGTAATCTTGGTGTCTTTGCTGGTAGTCTGATAGTGTTCGCTTGTAGTTGGGTTGTCTTTGCTTGGGGTCCTGTAGCATTTGATTGTAGTCTGATCGTGTTCGTTTGTAGTCCCGTGGTGTTTGCTGGTGGTCTGGGACTGTCAGCCCTTGATATGTTGGAGCTCGATATCTATCTGGAGAATACTCTGGTAATAGAATGATAAGAAATCATTATACGTATGTTTACGGTGGAAAAGTCTAGAACTTAATGTAAAACAACACATACTTAATAATTGGTAGATATGTAATAACAGAACAAGGAGAATAATAACATGATATGCAGTCAATGATAAGAGGTTTGAGTCAATTAGCATAATTTAACATTTGTCTACCAATGTTTACCACAATACTTATCATGGCCTGTATCATACATGTTCATTTGCTACACTGTATATTGATCATTATATCATACTCAAGCCAAGTTATTGTCCTCAAACAGAAAATATGGATCATATACCCTGGTCATTCTACATCACAACAAACCCATGTCTACATCACTGACTTTGCAGTGTCCAAAATATGAATCAAAAACCTTCCAAATCACCAGATTATGCTTGAGGAGGTATGAATATATTAGTCCTCAATATTTCACTTCTTTCAGCTGGAAAACACTCATGACCTAAGGGTTTGTCACTACTCATCTAGTAGCTCAGAGTGACAAGGCCCCTTAGGTCACTCGTATTTTCCTCAGCTGAATGAAGAAAAATATTGGGAACTTATATCTAAATATACAGTACAGTATTGCTCTGGGATTACAAGGACTTTACAATGTTTCATTTGAAGGGTGACATGGATATGAGATAATTATAGTCCAAGGGTTTCTGTCAAGTAGTGTTATAGATATACAAATGTAGATGTATGCAATACAAAAGGCAAACAAATTAATTCACCAGATGATCATGTATTTTAAAATACATTCAATTTTCAAATTGCCAAATGTTACAGTTTTGTAGCTAATTTTTAGATTAAGTGAAATATCTCAAAAAGCAGACTGAAATATATACTACTAGCAAATTGTTGGAAAGTTATTTAGAGTGAAAACTGTAAAAATACAGAAAGTAGTTGATCATTTTGCTGGCTACTAGCTATTACCCACACCTCTAACTTGATAGGTAGCTATATTGCATGGGATGACCTGAAATTTGTCTTTAAATCAATCTGTAGTTCACATGAGGCTATTGTAGTAATATTCATAGACTTGAAGTGACACCAGGGTCTAAGTGCTAACATAGTGTCTCACCTTCAACTAATCTGGCTAAGTCATTCCTTCCAATTGTTGCAAGTACTCCCTGGAGTCCATCATCTCTAGACAATACCTTAGGATCTTTGGAAAGGACAAGTCTTCTCTCAAGGTGTTTAAAAGTTGTCCAAATGCATTTTTGTTCACGAACTCTTGCTGTCAATTTCTCTCTAAACTGGTATATGACATCAGCTATATCTTCTCTCTTCAGATTATTTCCAATATGATGTAGTAGTCTTCGATAAGAACTGATCTTACCTTGGGTTTGAAATTTTCGTTCAACGTCATGTAGATCTTCCCTGAATTTATCTTTGATAAGTTTGTTTTCATCAATAAGCCATAGTAACTCTTTGACCAATTCAAGATTTCTTTCACTTATATGCCCCTGCTCTTTCAAGAGGAAGAAAAGATCTACTGCTTTGTCACATCTCTCTAGATTCCTATCACCAATAAGGTCAGTCAACAGAAATTTTAATCTAACTACATTTGAATCGGTGATTTGATTCGATGTGTTGACGAAAAGTTTATTAATCCACTGTGCCATCTGTAATTCTATTGACTCAGTTGTGTACAAAAATGGTAAAATATCAGTTTTCTAACAGTGACTTTTAAGTGAAATGAATGAGTTGTTGTATTTTGCTGTATTTGTGTCTTTTGGTACAGTTATGTCACTGACAGATACTTGTCAATAAAGTTGCACTTCTTTATTCAGTTGTGTCTGAAAAGTTTTAAACCCATCCAATTGAGACAGAGAAAAAACACTGCCACTGGTACTGTAGCTGGTACAAGTAGACTATAGTAACACATGGACTGACCATCCATACAACAGTCTGGGAATTCCTGAAATCAAAAAAAACAACAAATACAATTACTGGTAGAAGAATTTGTAATAGATGTTAATTATAAACAGTGCTGATGAGAAGAAGACAATTTTCTGAGAATTTTCTGAGTATATATATATATATACACATAGGTATGTGATATGTACCTCACACCTCACAACGTAGAAACCCAAACAAGAGTTCACCATGCACCAACCCGTAGTATACAGTGTTGACATCATATACAGTGTTGAACTTCAGGCTACACTGGCAGATCAAACAATATTTTCGATTAATGTGAGCGTTCAATATCGGGATGCTGCAAGATTTGTAGTCACAGAACAATGTACCACATGGCTTGAAGTGGATGGCATGCTGAGGTAAACCGATTTGTCACAAACATGACAAATAAACCATGTTTGTCTCAGGCATGACAAATACATAGACTATATCGCTTCGCTATTTGTCTTGCTGTTGTAAACGGTCACAAAATTGCGCTTACTACAACTGAGTCATACTCTAATCGTGTAAACCGAAAGGAGGAAAATACCCTACCTGTTCTATATTTAGATTATGGATCTATGTAGGTATGACTGAACCATTCGTAATACAGTAGCCTATCAAATCAAACAGACATTACTCATCTCATCTCACCCACCTTGTCTTGACAATCTGCGAAGATTACTCCATATGTACAAGCCGACATTAAGCAAAGTATTATAACGATTGAAAATACATGTATAGTGTTCATATTTGTCGACTCAGGTGAAGTGAATTCTTAAAACCAGGACCATCTATCCTTGGCTTGGCGCTTGGTATCACGGAACTTGCACGTAGTATGTACAGACACTCCTATGTCATACTTCCTGGTATCGGGGTGAAAGGTCAACATTGTCATCGTAGAGGGCGTATTATATTATACCAGTATATTCATGGCGCAAATCGAGAGATCTGATTGGTCCAGACATCGAACTAGCGCGTCTAAAATGAGCGATAATGCACAGTTGGCACGCATCCAAATTTTGATGTTAACTGTTCGTCTACGAACGTTGCAGTCCGTGAAGGGATGGGGACGCAAATGAAACCAGAAAACATCGCGTCTTATCTTGTTTCCGATATTTTCAATATACTGGTATAATATAATAGCGATAAACCACCCCATGGAATGGTATACCACTCGGTTTTGACCAGTGAACTCAATATATGCACTCGCTATCGCTCGTGCATATATTTCGTTCACTGGTCAAAACCTCTTGGTATACCATTCCCAGGGGGTGGTTTATTGCTTAAATATATAACAATCTGTCAAGATAATGGTCAGGGTATTAGACTACAAAGAAAATGTTGGTATCTCTTGTAAAGCAAAAAAATGGAAAAAAAAATTTAATCACATGTAGCACCGTTGATAAGATTTTATATAAGCTTAGCACCTGGCAAAACTCTGAGGAGACGATCGCGATCACACGGTAAGATACAAGTGTTAACATTTATTACTAGTTCTAGACTTGTTCAAGTCTCCGAGCTTTTTTCATTCTTTATTTGAATAAAATATTTGTTTATACAAACAAACAAACAAACAAACAAACAAAAACAGCATAACTGTATTCTTTTGTGTGAAATGATAACCTGACTGAGTTATTGCGAAACATATATAGACATTTAGGAGACTTCTAGCAACTGGGAAAATGAAAGAAAAAAATTGACGCTATTTTTCTTTACAAAACCAAAAGTGAATAACAAATTGAAAACATTCTAAGGTAAGATTCAAAAATCTCCCACGTGACAGGAGTCAATTTATACGGTGACGTATATTACATATCTGAAAGATGTCTAAAGAACTTTTGTGTAGTGCGTTGACATGTGTGGTGCTTTTTTGTGTGAAATAAAAACAATGATATTAACGTCATTAAATAATGAAATAAAATAAAATACTATCATATAAGGCAAGAGGGAAGAAAGATAACATTACAGTCGACAGATCTAGAGATACTTTAAACATCGGTTTATCTATTAACGAGACTACTGTATTTGGGGAAAACTTTCAGGACTCAGTCTATGAATGCCAACATTATAACACTTCGCATCTTACCCTAAACACCACTACTCGTGAGAGTGACGAAGCATCTGTGTAAAAAAATGAAAAAGTTTATATTTGCCGGAGAGGAAGGGGTATTATTTACAACTTTTTGACAAAAAGAGCAATATTTCAGAGGCTCAACCTGTGATGGCAGGAACAAAAATTGCTCTCAAATCTATGCTGTCATACTATTTGTATCACCCAAAGATATTACAGATAGCACAGACCACACCGGCCTGAGATGCCAGGTAACAGGTTCACTTAACGTTATTTGTATTTCAAATGTGTCACATGAAACGCCCATGAAATGGTCATTGATAATCGTTTTTACTTTGAGACCGTCGGATGTCAGCTCGGACATTTTGTTTCGTTTAGTTTGTGTAAAAACTAATCATCCGTTTTTATTTTCTTACACTTTTTTGATATTTTGGTGACGAAAATGCAATATTTCAAAAATCTTGGATAAGAATTATTGTTTTGCAGTATTTTCACCTGTAAAATATAAGATTTGAAAGAGATAACCAAAACTTTAAGATTATATTTATCACATTTGCTAAGAAAATAAAAACCCAAAATAGATCAGAAATTATCTAGAATACATTGCATCATATCGGTTACTATTATAATGCTAAATTTGGGGTATTCTATCACTGCCCATAAGGGATTGTGTATGATTTTCAAAGAGTACAACATCATGAACATGGAATGAACTTGAAGATGGCCCGGGAAGACAATAATATGTGGTGTTTGGGTAATTCACAGAAATCAATCATACACTCGGCCTTGCCCTGTATAGCATAAATGATAAGTAAAAATATACTAGTAAAAGAGTACATGTAATATAGCAACTCTTATTTCCCCAGGCTTATCAGATATTTCGACGAGACGTATTTGATCAGAGTGTATTTGACGATGCTGAATTCGAATTTGTACTTTACTTCAGTGTATATACACAATCTACTTTGCATACAATTACATAAGGGGTCAGAGTTCACAATAGAGTAAACTATACGACATGCCTTTTCAGTGTCTACATATCCATCATGCAGTTAGTACATGTACTACCAACAGAAACATCGAAGGTAAGATTGTTTACTCAAAAAACACATATCTGCATTATTTCGTCTGTTCTATTATTTGTTCACAGGACGATACTTATACGGTGGGCTAAGTGTGCTTTAAAAGAACATAAAATGACCTTCGACCTTTCTATTCCATGGTGTCATGTTTACGTGTATACAAGTAGTGACACTGACAAAATAACTTATATGACCAGTTCGGTGCATGGGACATATAATCAAACATGTAAAATGACTATGACACATACTGTGTACGTCTTGTAGGGGTTTTGTGACGTCACATTTACACCCGTTGATAGGATAATACCTGTTATTGAAAACATCAAATTGTGTGACTATATCAATGCTAAACTCGATGACCAATTAACAAAGAAACCTTTTTTAAGTCAATGTTACTGTATTCTCTGCGGCAATGAATTTGCTCTGCTATGCTACTCTGTCAGTCCACAGATTCATTCGTAACGTTTGCAGTTCGACAAAACAAGAGACTAGTTGCATAAAGTGTATGTGTATACATGGGGATACATCGAAACATTGATTTTTTTTTTCGGAAGAAAAATTACCTCATATGACATTTTGACATGTTAATGAACTATATTTTATTGGTTGATAATAAATCATTTAAATGTCTACAGTAGAATGACATATTTCTTTCTTTTCTCACCGTCTTTCAAAGTGGTCACCGGTTAAAGAGGTATGAAGTACCTGAAGTAGAGAGGAATCGTCTCATCTATCGCACAAAACGTTAGTTGACTACTGTTCGAGTACTTTCCCACCCCTACGCTATGGCCAGAGAATGTGAAAGTGATGATGAAACGGTGCCACTCATATCAACCGTGACACCAGATGACAAGCAACGTAAAGTACGACTCGTAACTGTAGAGCCAATTATATTCCTGTTCATATTTGGAAGGGCTATATACACTATTACGTTCCCCCAGTTCATAAAAGCTAGATTCGCGGCAGACTTCAATCTGTCCAGCGTTGATACATCCAATGGGACATGTTCGTTGAATAAGAGCTCTCCAAATTATCAAACACAAGAAGAAGTACAGCAACAAGCTACTTTATGGACTTTGTACCTGAACGCGACGTCTCAGTTTTTAGCGATGTTTACAGCTACGATCTTGTGTACTTACAGTGATCGAGCTGGGCGTAAATTACCAATCATTCTACCACCTGTTGGTGCTCTATTGAATGCATTGGTGTATTTGATCGTCATTCATTTCAATCTTCCGTTGTATTATCTTTTCATTGGAGCAGTTTTACAGGGGTTGGCCGGCGGACATACAACGGAACTGGCTGGTTGTTTTTCCTACCTGGCCGATATAACAGTTGAAGAAAAACGTAGATTTCGTTTTGGACTTCTCGATGTAACCTTTTACCTTGCCACTGCCATATCACAAGTTTTGACAGGCTATTTGATCGAAACATTTGGATTTGAGGTGCCATTTTGGATTATGTTTGCTGGCATGTTTGTAATCTTTTTCTATGCCTTGATATTTTTGAAAGAGAGTATACCTAGTACAAAAGTGTCTGCCTCGGATGATAACTCGAAATCGAAATTTCTACTGATTGAACTATTCAAGAACATCGGCAGATTATTCAAATCGAACGTTCGTGGCCGACGACTAGAGCTTATAATCGGCAACATCGTGTTACTTTTGCAGTTTTCAGGTCAGAGCGCTGCAACAAGTTTGTATGTACTTTACCTTCTTGATGTTCCTTTTTGTTGGTCACCGATTTTCGTAGGCTACTTCAATGCTATAAGAGTGTGTCTTCGTGCACCCGGTAAGTATTGCATGTTGTAAGTCTGTATGGCGTATTCGTTGTGCACTAACATTATATAGAACCTGGTCGCTTTACACTTTAACTTTATATCACACAGTCTTTATGCATTAAAGTGGCCATGTGGATGAGAATTTGGTATTTATTTGGGATTTTTATTTTATAAAACAGCTTCACCATATTTTTCTACTTGAAAAAATAATGTGAAATAACATATACCAAGTCCATGTTAGCAACTCAATAAACTGCAAAACATTAAACAATGTACGTACAATAACAAACATTTTACACATTGTTTAATGTTTTGCAGTTTATTGAGTTGCAAATATGGACTTGGTATATGTTATTTCACATTATTTTTTCAAGTAGAAAAACATAGTGAAGCTGTTTTATCAAATAAAAATCCCAAATAAATACCAAATTCCCATCCACATGGCCACTTAAATGGAATTAATGCCACGGTCAATGCTATGCTTTATATTGAACACCATTTTACAACATACTATCGGTATATGCTAGGAGAAAATGATAACATGATATTACAACGCCGCTTAATGGAATTTCGTATAGACAAGTTTATCGAACCAGCACAACGTTTCTATTCATAACTTCGATGACGGTTTTTTTCCTTGACACGTGCGAGGTGATGATTGATAACTTATGTTAAATTTCTTTATCAATATTATTTGATAAATGTGACTGTTTCGTTTTGTACAGGTATTCTAATTGGTAGCAAACTATTTCCACGTTGTTTGTCCGAATTGTCCACCGTACACGTCAGCCTACTTTCATTTATTTCCAGTTTTCTACTGTCTGCATTTGCATATAATGACGTCATGTTATTCACAGGTGAGTAAACTGGTGGCCATGATGTTGATCTATCATCTGATACCAACTATTACAATCAGCGCTTTCCTACACCAAGGTCACACAAATTGGTACCATTTTCCATACCCTCATCACCAACAATGCAGACAGATCCCTCGTGGAACATTTTTGCTTGTTTTGCCATTCTAAATATTGTTTATTTATTTGCCAGAGGTCGAAAAAACAACAACCAAATTTACATATCAAGTGAGGAAAAGGAAAAAATCAAGTAAACACATCGGCAATGAGAAAAAATATATATAGAATAATTTATATAAAATAACTTTAAACTTCTGACTGGACCACAAAAATAGTTTGTTTAAACTAGTCGAGTTCGCGGCCCAAGGAAAACATATACAGTAATATATATATATATATATATATATATATATATGTATATATATGTATATATATATATATATATATATATATATATATATATATATATATATATATATATATATGTATATATATATATATATATATATATATATATATATATATATGTATATATATGTATATATATATATATATATATATATATATATATATATATATATATATATATATATATATAATATATTTAATAACAGACCAAAACAAAAACAAAACAAAAAACATAGTCTCAGTGTTCTTTAATAAGTTCAAAATGACCAGTGAAGGAGTGGGTGGCATTTATGCGGTTACTGTGAACTATATGGGGTAGTACTATAGTATGTACGACTTGTTGATTAATATAACGGAATCTGACATAAAAGTTCTACTCTGGCACTTGTCTTTACAGTTCCAGCAGTTGCTTCAATAGCTTCTCTAACGTTGCCATTAGTACGTGCACGGTTGTCAAGACTGGTTGGGCCTTCAGAACAAGGTAAAAGAAGCACCCACATACGATGTCCATATTCACCCCCATCCCGACCCCGACCCCGACCCAGTATCAGAAGTGAATACTACAGAAAGTGCAAATAAACTTATCCCATACAGTAGTATGGGATATAAAACGTTATATTGTCTATAATATATCATACATCTGTAGGCTGTATTGAATTTTCACTAACTGCATAATTTTCACCATATACTACGGTTGTACTCGTATGTCGTGCATGTGTATGGGGTATGTGTGTATGTGTGTCACGTATGTATGCATATTATGTATGTATGTATGTATGTATGTATGTATGTATGTATGTATGTATGTATGTATGTATGTATGTATGTATGTGTGCGTGCGTGCGTGAATGAGTGCGTGCGTGCGTGCGTGCGTGCGTGCGTGCGTGCAACCCGTACTGAGAAATTCCACAACATAAATTCTTACATACATGTTATACACCATTTATTTACATTTCCTTTCAGGTGTGTTATTTGCCTGCATTGGTTGTGTGGAAGCGGTAGCTAACTTCATCGCACCGACTATCTTCAATGCTATATATGCAACAACTCTTGTATTTTTCTCAGGTTTTGCCTTCTTGACCTTGGCTGTCTCTCTTTTTATAGGCAACATCCTTATATGGTAAGTGATAATTTATTGGATTACCAAAATAAAGTGGGTTATTTGTAATGATTATATCTTATACCTTAATCTGTGGTTTTCATTTTGAGACTGTCAGTGTATTAGGAAGAGAATCGATACTTATGTTTTCAGTGCTTTCCTTGAATCTCAGACCATCAAAAGTCTGAGTTTGCTTGAATGGCAGTGAAGAACTTACAGCTCAATACCTATCATCATATATGTTGTTGGAAACAAACAGATTTGAACGAACAAACAAACAAACAGATTTGAACGAACAAACAAACAAACAAACAAACAGATTTGAACGAACAAACAAACAGATTTGAACGAACTCTTTCATGACATGTCAATGTTCTGTTAAACAGTTAAATTATATCCAGATCCATCAATAGTTTATAAAAATAACACCACATCAAACAGCACAATGAATAAGTTTTATTCCCGAATATTGAAGTACAATAAATGTTACTACAGATTGTGTTTCTCAATATAGTTACTAAAGATACCATTACTTGAGATTTATTTGTCATATTATTTTTCTGAAATTCACATTCATGGAATAAACTTTCTCCTGTCTTATATATACAGCCTGTTGCAGTGGAAAGAACGGAAACAGAAGCAGGAGTTACATTTACATGTTGAACCACACGAAAACACAGCCAAAATCAATTGAGTGCGCTTATAAAATTACAAAACATTTAAACTTAGAATATATACCAGGAATTGTGAGAAAAGCGACACAATTCATTCAGTAATGCAGAGGACAAAGCTCGAGCTCTGTCTTGAAGCTGACTGAATGTGTACAATGTCTGTAAAATACGTCGCTGGGGGCGTCCTTTCCATCCCTTCAGTGGACGGGATGAGAACAGTGACTACAATGGGCTATCTTTCTGTCTAACAATAGAGTCGAGTTTGAAACTTTGAGCAGCATATGATTAGAGATTAGTAAGTCTACCTATCAACACAATATTCAATTATAGAGCTTTAGTACAACGCTTCTCTTACTTCGTAATAGATGAACGTAGAGTAATAGTCAACGGGATCGAACATTTCCAGAACTTGTGGTATAAAGACTTAGACTGTATTTACACATTGAACACTGGGGGCGCTGTCTATAATTGATCGGTATATCGCAAACAGTTTGTTGTCAACAAAAACATTCGCAAGCCCCATCAAGGCAGATGAAATTTTCATATTGGCGAGTTTGAATTTATGAACAAGGACTGAATGCACACCTGGGGTTTCCTTAGTACATGGAATGTTAGATACATTTCGGAATAAAAGATTCTAGTAAGAGTTGAAATCCATCCACAGCTGTTTTGATGTCATGATGTTCGATTGATCGCACCTCTTAGCCTGTCTCAAGCTGTGCTAAAACAACGTACGTAAATTCCGATGAAAAGACTATAAAAGTCAAACTCATGCAGTCCTGGAAATCAGCTCAGTTTAGACTAATTTATAAAAATCGACACCATTTTTGGTTACCATGGTAGATTGAGATGTATGGGAGTACATCTTACAGTTATCTGTACCATCAACGTTGTTAGAGTCGTATGTGAATCCTAAACAATGTGTTGTGAATGTACATTGTCGACCACACGCAATAGGAGAATAACTCATTTTCGTGTCTAAAGTTTCTGTTGTATGTTCCTTATCTTCTTCGAGTTTTACGTAGTTGTTCTGTTTTGACACTATAAAGAACAAAAAGAAACCACAGTCAATGACAGCAGGTATTCTGGGAATAAATATCAAATGTAAACATTCACATTTTGCCATACATTAAGCTTGACATACATTTTTCTGTATATAAGATAACATCAGTACCAATACTAGTAGTGTAATGAGAATCTAAACTTAACCAATATGCTGTAACCATGGTAACAATTTCAATTAGCTGTTGCTTTCCCAAACTTAGTCTATTAAAATATGAACAAAATTAGTCTTTTTTGTTGTCAAATATTGCTATGATTTTAGACGGTAGTGAGATGAATAAATAAACGTGTTCAGAATGACTATATTTATTTATGCGTTTCATCAAAGTGACCTTTAATCCGTTAATGCCAAGTGGATTAAAATGATAAAGGTGTGATTAATATCCGAGATTTTAATTATTTACAATCGTTTAGACAATGAGAGCAAAGGAAAGGGAAGAAAACCTGTTCGTCAGACTGACAGTGCATGCAGTGATAACGTAGAACATAACTTGTATTGTGTAGTATTTTAAGGGAGCACAAACTTAGTTTATACGTTTTGGGCATAATATATGCTACATGTTTAAAAAGTCACACTCTCAGTATTGTATAGTCTGTAAAGTACGCCGTGATGGGGCGCCCTCACACATCGATATATTACATGCATGTACGTATATTGAATATGCAAACGGCATTCTATTTCATACGTGAGAGAAGGCCGGTGAGGGCGGAACGACACAACGATTCTTACAGCCTAAGTATTGCACGTCTTGAATTCCACTACAAACACACTACCACCCTTCTTATGTACCAGACACAAACACACAGACAATATATTCGGAAACAGAATATGAGATGATGAGAGCCAGACCCTAGACAAGCGGCTGGACCATTTATTCAAGATGTGAGAAATGAACTCATACAAGTATCATAAATGCACACTAGTGCTATACGTACGCAAACTTAACAAAAGTTGAAATAACAGTATGTCTTATTACTGTGCATGGTACAGAGCAAACCCGTCAACACCCTATCATGCCAGCCAGGAAAAACAGAGGTTAAAACCTTAACATACAAATTTGGAAAAAATCTCTGAAACCTGTAGTCCGTTTGCTTATGCATGATCGGGTTCAAGGTGTGGTGTTGGACCTCACCACAGTACCATGAAAACGTAAATTAAAACGAATTAACAATACGAAAGATATATATATATAGACTATGGCAATGGGAACGACCCCAATGTGATACATAATGGTATGTTACATTACTTGTAACTAAAAACACACAGGAAATGTGTCACTGCCAGAAAACGTCAGAACATGCGTGGAAAACGTGCACACTATTAAAACTGTGAAAACACGTGACATCAAGACAGTGATTTCGATACTATACTGACGAAACGTGCGAAATCATATTTACTGACGTTTTCCTAACCATCAATTGCAGTTGACTAAACTCAAACCTGGTATTAAGGTATAATTTGTAAACTATCCGATGACGGAATTTTTTATGTGTAAAAATGTCGAGGAAGTCCACACGTTAATATTGTAACAATGCAAGAAGACAATTGTAATTGTAATGACGTCATGGAAGGCATCCACCTACATTGACTTTATACTAAAATAGTTTAATCTATACGTGTTATGCAAGTATTTTCATTTGAGTAAAAAGATTATTAACTCAGCCTGTGCCACTTTAATTATAGTGACAAATGAAGTACAGCCAAGGAAATATAGCTTCACAGGGTATACGTTATATCACTCACAATACTACAGCAAGACATACACCAAATGATTGACACGTTATCACGATATCACAGCTAGACATACACCAAATGATTGACACGTTATCACGATATCACATCAAGACATTCACCAAATGATTGACACGTGAACATGATATCACAAGACATTCACCAAATGATTGACACGTTATCACAACAAGACATTCTCCAAATGATTGACACGATATCACAAGACATTCACCAAATAATTGACACGGTAACACGATATCACAGCAAGATAGCAAGACATATTGACACGTTTGAGTCTTACCTTTATTGGCTTTACATGCAGCTCGATACCTTGCATCGCATGATTTGTCTTGCCATACGCCATTATCATTGACTATAATCACGGCACAATTCTGATCCAGTCCTCCATTGGGTTGACTGTTTTTCCAATTGAAATATACAGTATCTGTATCACTTGACGCATACCTCCATACCCCTTCAACATTGAGGTCATTTTGACCAAGCCAATAACCAAACCTATTAGATTACAACGTATAAAATTTATATAGAACAATTCTAAAACAAAGTATGATGGACTTCTGACAGCTCCCGTTACCATGGTTACTGTTGTCTGCATACAAAGAGTGACGTTGTGGGGCCCATAGCTCTGGTGCAACTTTTCACGATAAGAAAATGTACCAAACCATTGGAATTCACCTTCCTACTCACTCGCCCACTTCAGAATAATCAGACTTGAAATGATAATGACAAAACAAAACGTACAGACTGAACGCGCCATAATTTCATAAAACTTGTTCGTGGAGTACTTCTTAACAGGTGGTTTTGTGGAATGATCCGAGAACGGACATTATATCGGGACTGGAATTGCATGTTTTCAACGTGTTCCAATCCCTGAAGTAAAAGGAATCTCTGCACAGAGTGCGTATATGGTGAATAGTCGTTGAACGTATCTTTTGCCTGATGTCTGCATGCTTTGGTGTCTATGGTACGTTCATCGTCTTAAAAGCGGTGCTCATGGTTTTGAAAGAGTGAACTGTGTGCACTCTTGGACAATGTTAACTTGCCAAACGAACAGTTTTGTTACAGTATCTAATGTCAACAACCGGAAGTAAATAAGTGTTACAGCGCTCCAATTTTGAAGCGATAGCTCCGCTCTATTTATATACAAATGTAAGACTATGGTTACTATATATGTAAACTAGTCTCAGCACCCTCTGATTGGCTCGAGTAATCTGTGCACCTGTCTATCATTCTCTCTTTGTTCTAACTTTAGTGACCACACTTCAACACCTGAGCGCTGGTGACTGACACCAGTCCCTTGGGAAGGCTGCTAGTAACAGTTACTGGGGAAAAACAAGTTGACCATATTTTCTCTTATTTTCCTTAAAATTTGAAATGAATAATAAATTCACACCATTTGAAGATTATGAGACAAAATAAATCTGCCAAGGGATTGTGCTAGTCTAGTTTATAGCTCAATTGTTTGATAAATATTTCGTATATTCGAATGGATGTACTCCGCCACATCAATGCATGATAGTCGTGGACCAACTGGCGTTTAACTACTGGTGACAAAATTCATTTAGTAACAAGGATAGTCACTAGAGGAATGTAGTTGTGTGTATATTAGAGTGACATGTAATGTGAAGAGGAATACTGGTATAACTACGTAGTCAACAAGAATTAAAACCTTGCGACCTACACTGAATTTTCCTTCAGTTTTCGAAATACGTAAGCATTTTCGTCATCATCCATTACATCAATGAGATCACCTCCCTCTAATTGGCACACTGCCCTGGCTTCCAACCAAGTATATCTGGTCCCAGTAAATCGGTAACAAACGAAAGGGTTTGGTCCAGGGATATAACCAACTTGACAACCTAGGAAACAATAATAATGTGATACAGCGATGAAGTTAAATCTTTAAACAGCTATGGAATGATCATATCAGAATGGTCAACCCGTACTTCTATCCCAACAAAAAATAAGAACAAATAAACAATGTATACAATCTATTTTATAAAATTCATTAAGGTATGCTTATTTTTGAATAATAATACATTTAGCTCCCGATCCCGTGCATAGCTGAAAGTAATCAGCTTGTATATATTTGAAGACGTTCAAGAGAAATTCCTTTAAAAAGAAAACTCTGCTACCGTTTTTACGATGTATTGCATCATAACTTTAGGTGCGACAATGACATCATACACTGTACTGTCACATTTCAGTATGTGTCTGGAAAATGTTTATTACATGTATTTTCGGCATCGATGACTTTTCAAGGAGATGACAGTGTTTATTCATCAACTGCAACCAACAGTTTGATAATGTCATTCAGCAAATACATTACAACTTAAACTATATTTGCCCACTAGTTTCCTTTATTTAATAGCTTGTTGACGTTACATGATTGACAGTTACATGATTGACAGTTACATGATTGCCAGTTACATGATTGACAATTACTTGAAATTGACAGTAACATGATTGATAGTTACATGATTGACAGTTACATGATTGACAGTTACTTGATTGACAGTTACTTGATTGACAGTTACTTGAAATTGACAGTTACATGATTGATAGTTGCATGATTGACAGTTACTTGAAATTGACAGTAACATGATTGACAGTTACATGATTGACAGTTACATGATTGACAGTTACTTGAAATTTACAGTAACATGATTGACAGTTACATGATTGAGAGTTACATGATTTGTTATATGTTGACAGTATTTGTTGTTGTCATATTTGTCATTTGTCTTTCATTGTTTATCTGTTCAAACTAAGCTGTCAACGTACGTACCTGTAGATGCATGGCTTGACATCATAGTGAAGTTAAAGATATAACAACAGAGAGTGAATTTAGTCGTTAGGTGTTTCATGGTTGGACATCTGTTTAGTATGATTAAATCGAAGTGATGTTATGTTTTAAAGAAGAGTGTGTAGAATGGTAACACCCACGACTAGAAGCTGAAAACATAAAGAATTGTTTTATCCAATCCACATCACTTCTTTGTAGCGTTGCCAAGCAATCGTCGTTGCCTTGACAACCAAGTTAGCTTTTAGTTTTATACATTAGCAGATGCATTATTCTTTGCATTTGACTATATCTATTCTATTCCCACTTTAGAAATGTCTGACGTTAAGTTTCCTTTATGAACAAAATGCACACGGCTCCCACCTAGTTAAATTTTAATCCATGGGCTGTTTCATATACATAACGCATCCTTTACATTGTCGGATTATGGTTTTGATAGTACACATCCACTCGTCTGTATTGCTCAAATACAAGGGTTATAATTAACAAAACTCTAGCAGTTGAACTATTATTTTTATCCCCGTCATATTCACTTGTCTGTTTCTTATCTGGTTTTGTAATTAAAAGTAATCACCCCCATTCTTATATACTACTTTATTCTTTTATGAAAAAAATCAATTCTGATATCACTCTGTTTGTTTATATAAATATAGAAAAAAAACACCCATAAGAGTAAATATTTCAAATCATTTATTCGAAATTAAAATCTTTATCTGCAAAAATTAATTGATGTATAAATCCACATTCGCTTAATAAACAAAACATGTTTCCGCAAAGTTGTTCATAAAAACGTTTTCCTTCCATAACCGGTCATAACTTATATAAGCAACTTTGCCTCCATAGATATTCCACAGATAAACAAACCATTTTCTCTCCCTCGCATCCAAAAATCACGTACAAAAATTTCCTATTCCTACATGCATACTCTTGATTGATTCGATGAACTTTGAACCAATGACATCCACTGTAGCTCTACATATCATACCAAGCGTCGCTATGGTCGCCATGGCTGCAAAGTGGGCAATGAAGTCATCATTGATTGGTTGACCTTCTGTGCCCCCATGCAATTTGCATAAATTATCCGCCATGATAGTTTGGCAAACAAGGCAACACAAAAGCAAATTCAACAATATATAGAAGAAAAGGAATGCAAGTTGGCTGTCAAGAAAACAGTTCACCAATGTATTATTGCTACAGCGGCAACTATTACAGACCAAAATAGGTTGACCTGACTGGAAAGTGGAGAAACATTGAGGTAAGTTTACAGTGTTTTCTGTAATTTAGCATTATTTGACATTAGAATGGTCGGATTGTCAGATCAAGTGACTGCACTAACTTCGCTCTCTCAATTCGATTTGTTATCGTTCAGCGGAGATTAGTCTATTGACTGCATTAAATGACTTAAACCTTTGTCAATCAAACATTTATTCAGTAGTCAATGGATTTTCTTCTTTGAAAAGAACTCCGGCGACGGTATCAAATATATAACGTTATATACCGTTATACGTCCAATGTGACCTATTCACTGATTCAGTCAATCTGCAACTAAACAGTACTTTCCTTAGTCCCAGAACAGTGGTAACGGTAGTACAGAAGTGAATTCGCTACTTGTTGCTGCTAACGTTTAACAGTTAACTTCAATGAAATTATCGGCCATGTTGAATCTATGTTCCTTACAGGAGAATTAAATTGCTTCTATTGTGTTTAACGAGTACAATTTCACTCATGTTTTTAACAGTTCCCACAACACAGTCTGGATCGATTGTTCACAGAGTGTACTATATAGCTATAATTAACGTGTGAATTGATCAGTCCCGCCTTTAATACATCAGACGACGAAAACCGCATGATATAATGAACTTGAACTGGTGTGCGAGTTAATTAATACATGAAGGCTGGTCAACCTTTCCAGAATTTTGATATTTTAGCATTGAAATTTATGTGCCGGCCAATGGCCATGCCATGAGACAAGTGCCTGTTTGGTTTTAGTTGAGGAGTTCACTTATCGTTTATCTATGATGTGATTTTTACAGGTATAAACATTCCGTCGTTGCTCATGGTGCCGTAACAATAGGTTTGTAACGGCATAACACAACTGGACTTTCACCCGGGCTGGTGCATTTGACATTTGTGATAATCCAAACATGGCAGTCAAGATAGAAACCAAAAATTTGGACTTTGAGTTCCAAATCACTGACGTTACGTTCAATGTGAATGGCAAATATTACCTGAAACTAACAGTTGATAACAGTGCTGCTGAAAATGTGGATATGGGAGGTGTGACAGTGAGATCGGAGAGAGATGGTGAACCAACTAACGACTACACTGCAAACACTGATGAAATTGAGCAAGAAGATAAAGAAGTACTTTACACTTTCAAAAATGATACATTTATTTTTAATCTTCCCAAAGGTAAGCATAAATTAACTTTATCTGTCAGTGTTTTTGCTTTGGTTTTATTACCCTGGTAACATAGAAATTGGGGAAATAGCTTCTATTCATATTTCCATTATTTTATTGTAATTTTTTCCCAGTACAGCAATTAATTTGGTCCAAGCTGTAACTGTAGCTTATTTTGCTTAGTCAGAGTATAAAAATACAAAAGACTTACATAAAACTTAATTTGATAGTGGTAAATTATGTTAGATAGGCTGTCTTTCTCATTGTCTTTGAAAGTAAGGGATGGACAATTTCAAATTTAGTACTTGGACATAATGCATAATCTTGTCTCCATCAAGTGACCTAAGCTGTGAACGGTTGTCTTGGTTACCCAATCTCAGTGTGCCTGATCAATGCCGATGCCAATAAAAGGTAGTTTAGCAAAGACTTGGTAATCAAGTATGTGTTATTATTGTAAATAATAAATTATGTAAGTAGATTACCATCATGTCAAGTCTGGATTCCAAATAAAAGCTCTGCCAGTTTTAAAAATTATTTAGACATATTTCAGTAAATACCAAATTTGTTAAAAAATATATTCAAAGTTATTGTCATATTTATGTATGTTTCTCGTGAAATTATGTTAAATTCAATCCAGTGACAGTGATTGGGCCTCTTTTTAATTCATCCTACCTTGATGTAAGAATGAGAAATCTAAGATCAACAGCACCAGAAAAAGAAAATTTTTGTTTTTTGACTATTTCTTCATGAACAGTTTATTCATACACAAGCTTTCTTCTTCAACTTTTGATTGAGCAAATCAGTTGTCCTTCTTCAGTGTCTAACTGGAGCTGATAGAATGATCCAAATTGCTGGAGTGGAGGTGTTGAGTAACCAGAGGTGTGAATAGGTTAGCTTTGATGTATGTAAATTCAGGTGTGAATGAACTTGTCAGTTATGTATGTCTAACTGTCCACCTTCTGTGATGATGTCATGGTAGATTGGTGGAATGTCATATTTTCCTACATTGGCATTAAGTGATGGATTGTTGACTTTGATGTACATGGCCTCAAATAGTCTTCCATGTTTTGTTTCCTTTCGATGATAGGGCCTGCTGGTCTCCCCTATATAGAAGGCACTGCACCCTGGTGTAGAGCAAAATATTTTGTAGATAACGTCTTTTAATGCATCAAATGAAATTTATCAAATGTATCAGACAGTTTTATGTCATGTTAAAAACAGCACTTCTGTACAAGTGGAAGTCATCCAGTCATCCTTGAATAACTCATAGTACCATTGCAAATATAAAATAGTAAATGATAGTAGAATTGATAGCAATGAATTCTGTGGTTTTACCAATTGCTGCCACTAGAGGGCATGCTTTATTTGAAAGGTCTACATACCGTTGATTTCAGCTATAAGTCATTGTAACAATTATTCACATCCCAAACACAAATGCGATTACAAACAACAGCTTGGAGGAAATAATTCTATTAAAAAATGTGCAACATATGGCAGATTTTACTTTTAATCTTTTTACTGGTAAATATAGCATTGTGGACCAGATTTGATTTAGTTGGACTTATAACAATCATACACAGAGACATGATAGTCATATAAAAATCTCATACAGACGTTGTTAATGTAATTTTATTGAAGCAAAGGGGGTTATCAGCAAAGTATCAAAAGTGTTGTTTGCAGCAAAAATAATAATTTTATAGTATGCATATTTGTTTATTATTATGTTGTCACACCTCCTAAGAGATGAATGAGTGAAAGAATGAATGAATGACTGAAATTTATTTCACCAGATAACAAAAATAAGCTACACTTTCAAAGAACTTACATATGATACAAATATACAAAATGAATACAAAAGAAATACATAAATGTATGTCAAAGTGAGAAAAATTGGCATTCCTGTGAGTCACCACAAAGTAAGAGATAGGGGAACACTAAATTTTGGTGCATCACTAGAAATTGTGTGCATCATTTGCACGACAAAATTGACTTAGAGCACACTGCTTATCAGTGGAACCATATTGCATAAATAGGATAATTCTTTTGTTGAAATTCTGGACTAACAATTCAAAAGCTCAGCCAGGTAACTGTTTTTTGCACCATGAGTTTAATCTTAATTCAAAAGAATATTTTTAAGAAATATCAATAATATATTTAAAGGTTATTCCCCACATAGGTTTTGACCTTCAGTAGCAGTTGCATTGCAATTTATGGATAATTAAAATCCATCAGAAAATGTCAGCTTTCATGATGGGTTTATACCATAATGGTTTATTTTGTAGACAACTAAATTACAGTATTAAACTTTGACATGCTATCTGTCAATCTAGTGAAACCCAATAATGGTTAATGCATATTCTATTGAAAATGTATAATATAGGCTTTTTAGGGAGCGGAGCATAAAGGAAATATATTGTTCAAACACTAAATGTACGTTAAATGAAGACATAGCAGAAATAGGACAGTTAGGTCGAATCTGCCTACACAGTTGCATAGCAGATACAACTTTACTGCACTGACGCAACGAGGAAGAGACAAAGAATTCTGACTTTCATATTTATGGACCTAAATTGACACCAATTACAGAGTTTGTCAGGTTAAATCATTTATATGTTTATATACAAATTATTGTTATCACTAATGTGCCAGTCAGTCAAAAGTGGGAAGACTATTCAATATTCAAATAGATGTCCATTATTTTACCATAGCCAAAGTTATTTCTGTCTCATATCTGTAGACAATTTATTTGAATGTATTCACATTGTATTCATGATTAACATTATTATAACAAATTTTCCTTTTTAAAACTGTCATGTGTAGCTCAATTAATGTTCTGTATGTGTTATATGGACCATTACCTTCATTTAAAACTCTGCCTTCATTTATAATTCTAAATTACCCTTTTGAAATAGTTCAATGATGTTTTTGGCAACCGTTAACAAAAGTGGAAAGCTATTCAATATAACATTAAAATAAATAAATGTTTTTATCTTAACCAACATAGTAGAACTTGCTTTTTACTAAGCATTTCCTACCAAATCATCAGAAAATGTTATTGTACTTATTTTAGACCAGAGAAAACATTAGAATTTGGTGTAAAAAAATTATCTCATTAACAAAATTTCTAAAAAATAAAATTATCAAATGTTTTATTCAGTGCATCTGTAAAGTGTATATAGGGGTCATGTGACTACTATGTCATTCCATTAGATTCAATTTAACAATTATTTCCAATTCCCTGTAGTGAATTCTGTCTCCTAATGAACAATCTTTTCTGACTGACTTTTGTGTGTATCCACTACACTTCACTGGTTCTGTTCTGATTAGATTAAATTGCTTTAAATGGATTCCCCAAAGTGGTAGTTGTGTGCAGTGATGTAGCTCATTTTCAAAGTAGGTGGACTCATAAATCTGGCCAATGAATGAAATAAAGAATTCTGAAACAAATTCCTGAAAAAGTATGTGGCAAACAATTTCTAATTCACTAAAACTGACTCATATCTGGGATGTAGATAAGGTAGGTGTCACGCAAAAACAACCAGGCTATAACACTTTTTCAGGAAATTCTTTATTTCATTCTTTGGGCAGATTTATGAGTTTTGTTTCTACGTAATATCACCCACTTTTCACATTTTACTCAGCACTCTCGTGTGGCTCTGTCAGATGTATGTAACAAGCGCTCACAATAGAACAAGTGACAGTAAATGTAAGAGCAAACAAGAAATCACGACATGTACACTATACTCGGATTTTAATCAGATTGTGGTTGGAGAATCAATTCTAATTAACACTTTGAAGTGGGGACAGGACTATGGTTGCTTATTTTAAGAGTGTGAATACTAGTAGTTAGAAGAAAGACTACATTAAAACCAGTTGTTAAACAGTACATATTACATTTGAATTGTTCAAATATATGAAGCAGAAAGAATACCAAAATTAAGTTAACAGCAGTAGACAGTGTAGGTTTTGTAAGAAGGATCCAAATGTTTGTAAAAGTAATCATGAAACTTTCATTCATGTCTCCTATAATGTATGCCAGATGGATTGTATGTTATCTTAATATCAAGAAATCAACAAATCTTACTTTGTAAACATTTTGTTATATGTTGTAGGACAAGGAAAATTTCTGTCATTTATTTCAAGAGTTTACAAAGACTAACATCTGATATTTTATATTACAAAACGAATATACATGTATTGGCAAGTTAAGGTGATATATTAAGTCTTGTCCACTAGGGGGCGCTCTTCAGATTAGCCATCCATCAAGTTGGCCTTCATACAAAGTATATCATTTGAATAAAGGCCAAACTATTCGTGGGTTTCAATTGACATCTTCACATATTCTTCAAGAGTTACCAGTAATCAAATTTAAAATTGTCAAGATGTAAAAAAAATGAATCTATTGATATATCATGTGAATATATTGTTAATATCATAATGCCTATTGTAAGTTCTTAGAAAAAGTATTTTGTTAAGTTTTAGTTTAATCATGCTGGGAAACAAAATAGTTTATGTTATAGTTAGGTAGGTATGTATGGAGCTGGTGTAATTTGTATGATGTTGAAAATGATGTGTATTTTAATTTCAATTCTTGGTACCTGCAATAGTATTTCATTTCAAGCTAGCGAGTCAAAATAGAAGAAGGTCGGTGGACTTATTCTCAAAAGTGTCTTCAGTAAATGAAACATGTGACCAAGACATTGAATAATTGTGATTTCTATGGCACATTGAGAGAAAAATTATATTTTAGGTACCAAGAATTCAATAATATATTTTTACATGAATAGTCAAAAAGTCACTTTATATTATTGCGATAGAAGTTTGATATAAAAGTATTTGATATCTTAACGAATGGACTCAAATCAAAGTTGTTGGTTTCAACTTTTTGTTTTTGTAGGATTCTGTAAGAATGATGCTAAACATGATGTAGTCCTGATAGTAGAGGCATTTAAAGTTGATGACGACAGTGGTGACTTTGAGAAAGCTGGTGAGGGCAAGTTTGCTATTTATCCCAGAACAAATGAGCCCAAGATTAATCTGTATGCCCGGAAGGGGGAGGATATGTATAACTATAGTGGGATTATGACGTTATTCCGGACTCTTACAAAGGAACCAATATCCATGCACTGTGGTAGACTGAAATATACTGTATCCATGAGAGAAGGTGCCCCACCAGGAGCATCACCACAACCACCATCGCCGGAACGTGAACCAACACCACAACCAGTCAAAGAACCGACCCCACCACCAAAAACACCAACACCACCACCCAAAGAACCAACTCCCCCACCCAAAGAACCTACCCCACCACCACCACTCCCACCGCCACCTCCACCTCAAGAACGGAAAAAAAGTCCACAAAGTAAAAAAGTACCTGATGATCCAAGATTAGTTATTCCGTCACCAACACCACCACCAGGACCTGGTGAAAGAGTAAGTAAGATTTAATACTAAGTTTGAAATGATGGCCTCCTTGTAGTGATAGAATTAAGTAGTTGAAAGATGCACTCGCTGCAACTGGAATGTTTTTTGAAAATATTTTGCTAGGTACAATAACTTACTTGTAATATCGTACACTGTGAACAATATTGCATATCCTGTGGATATAAACCTCTTTTTTGTAGCTGTATACATGAAAATCAAATCAAGTTGATTTTCAGATCCATACCCAAAATGCAGCGATCACTCACAATCTCAACCTGCTTATGGATTATATTAAAGTTAAACACTGGTTAACATCTACAATGTCTAATTATTAGAATTTTAACAATTTTAAGTGAATATGTTGTTGTTGTCTGATCAAAAAATGATACTCCAGTTATACCAGATGCATGGATAGATTTAAAACCAAGATTTAAACTTGCCACTACACTACCTACAAATAATTGTAGATACTTCATGTCTTGGTACTTCTCCCCAGTCCACATTGATACATGTAGATTTGAAATAGTAGACAGAAATAATACTAATGAATTTTGTTGTAATGTATAATATTTTACAAACATGCTGTAAGTACAACACAGCAGGGTTCTAAAATTGGGTAATGTTCACATAAACATGTTGTAAGTACCATACAACACAGCCAGCACAGTACAGTGGTGTTTTATTTCAAGTCATGATTATTGAAGCATGTAATTGTAGTGATTGTGTGAAATTAATCCCTGATGGCAGTCAATGCAGGTAACAACACTCACCTTGTAACTAGGACATGATTATAAACAAGTTACTAACCCATGATTACCAACATTTAAAAAACCATGTATAACTTGGCAGAAAATTACAACAAATTCGACACAAAATCATGTATATTGCAACTTCATGGTATGAATTGTATTAAAGTTATTTAAAGTTATTTAAAGTTATATAAAGTTGTTATAATGACTTTCAAGATAAAGCAAAATATTTAGACTTTAGAAAAAAAAATGACAATAAATTCGCTAATAGAAAACAATTGTTAACATTTTACAGAAATTTAATTAAGGACATTGTCATAAATAGTTCAATAAATGAAAGGTCTTAGAAGAATTATAGATTTCTGTTCAAGGAAAATATACTATAGTTTTATTTATTTCTTTTTTATTTTTGGTGGGTTTATTTGATTATCATATTAAACACCTTCAGTACATCAATCTTTTAAGTAAGGCTTTTATCTCTACTCATCTTTGACTCATAGTGACATCATTTGCACCCTATGTCACTTGAATTTTCCGTGGTTGAACCTAGAAACATTTTGTCAATTGCCAGACATTGCTTCTTGTAAACTGAGCACCCATAGTGATTTAAAAAACCAAAATCAATAAATGGCTAAAGTCTATTCTGTGTAACTATGATATAGCTGAGTTCTTCAGTTATTTCCCTGTAGTACACAAATCCAGATTTTTCCTTTCTATTTTGTCAGACCCCTGATTAACAAAAACCCTGTTTAGCATGATTTGTGTGATCCAGTAACAATAATATCTGTTTTCCTCATAGTTTATATCTTAATTGTACCAGTCAAGTGTTTACTTGTTAAGTTCATATTGATGTGTTCTGCTTCATTTAAATATCTAATTACATGTCCATCAAAAGGAGTACTGTATACTCTGTACACCCCACTGTATAAACACTGTAACTAGCCTATTTGTTGTTTCTTTTCAACAAATCAGAGCTCTTTTCTATTCCGCTATGCAAATAATGGAGATCACACTTGCATTGAGTTTGATATGCTAATGTGACATTGGTATTCAATTGTCAAAAGTACATTGACAGTATGTGTCCGTAGATGAAGGCTTGGGGAGATTGAATACGTACGGTACACACATTGACGTGACCTCATCTAAACTACACAGATATGTGTCAACATCACAACCATACAAGTTGTTTGGAATTTAAAGTTGAACACTGTATAGGATTCGGATGCTAAGTTGTTCACTGAGTACCAAAGGTTGAAATATCTACTGATATTGAAGCTGGCAGGAGGCAGTTATTTCTAGTAGTGCTTCAAGATGTCAACAACCGATGCTGTGCCACCTCAGTCTAGGACTTCAAATCATAGAAATACACCTCCACAGACATCACAGAGTAAACGTACACCTCCACGTTCAGAGTCTAGATCACCAACGAAAGCAGACGATGATAACTCACAGTCCAAGTCTAAGACATCATTACCTAAATCTAAACCTACGACACCACAACCAGAAACGGAGAATACGGACAACAAAAACACACCAAAGCCAGCATCCAGGAAATCAAATCGATCTCTAACACAACAAAGCGATCATCCCGAACTGAGAGGTGGATCGTCTAATCCTGGTTCACAACCACAAACACCTAAAATATTTCCACCAGGATCTAAGGTTTGTTTACTGTTGACATTTTGTCTTAGCAGCTAGCTGACATGCTGTCTTTAAGTAGTCGCTAAGGTGCATATTTTACTAAATATCACAGTAACACAATATACATGGTGACTTTGAAGTTCAAGTTCCTTAAAATTTTGTAAAAAATCATAGGAATTGACATTCCGATTCATGGTCATGTCAGTTTACATTATTTGATAGACGTACTTGTAAGAGTCTGTCAAACTATGGCTGCCATATTGGATTACTACTTGGAAACACAGTTATATACCTACATGTACATGGACTTTGTCCCTTTAGATGTAACAATAAAACAGTAAAATCAATATTTTAACGCTGGCAATACATTTACAAGGTCCAGTGTTTTAGACCACAATAATCCAGTAAACTAAGAGACACAATCCAGATATATTTACTAACAACAGCTTCTAATATATATTGTAATATTGGAAACTGTGTGGTTATATTATATGATAGAAAGATGGGTTAATATTACTTATATACATAAATGTAATATCAACACTTGATATGTTCAGGTTCATATAAAAGGAATAGATACTGTTTACATGAAATAAATATAAATACATAAAGTAGCAATTATTATTTTTAACAGAAACCATCATTACGGTAATTAATATGAAGATGCTGTATTTTATGATGAAGGCATATCCCCCCTCCCCTGTTTCTTTGAAGAATATTTCTCAAGAAAACATTTTCTTACATTTTTAAAAGAAATGTAGATGTGTAGATAAATGTATTAATTTTTTTACTACATGGTTAACAAGTAACTTATAGTAACAAATAAAACAGTAATTACATGTATGAACAATTTAAATTATTTTTTGTGAAATCATTCTTATTTACCTCAAACTGAAATAAGTCTTAGTTATTGCCACTACTAGGTTTCAAATAAGTGTAACTTGAATAATATTTTGCTAAAAGAGTAAAAATTACATACCTCATGACCTGGTATGACCTTACACTAGCCGTCAATTGACTGTTATCTGTGAAGTATGTACACACCAAATTATGACATAGATAGATATTGATTTCTACAATGGTATTCAGGATATGACTTAATCACTATAATACAATGTATAAATTATAATACCTGTATGTATTGAATTCAATCAATAGTAATAGTACTTGGCAAACACTTGTATCAGGAAATCAACAATATTGATTGGAAAAAATCAATGTCTCTGCAGTGATTTTGATTCTAAGTACTTGTAGAACTGTACTGACAAAGTGGAAGTCTAAAGGTTTTCCTAGGCTTTGAAATCCTTCTCACGTCACAAGGGCAAAAGATATCTTGAGATTCAAAGTCATGGATAGCCAGCTCTCTAGAGTAACAAAGGGAAGAAAATCTGCTTCTCTATTTATGCATAGTTTTCCAAATCACAATTTTGACACAGCTAGTAGAGTGTGGTTATCAACATACCGGTACCTTGGAAACAATGGTTCATTATACCCAGTCCTATCTACTGCTGTGCATTTATCAAAAAGATTGTTCAGTTGTCCAACACATGCTGTTTTTCTTTTCCAATGTTTTGATGTTTTATACAGTGGTTCATTTATACTTACACTGTGACAGCGTTATTCTACACCTCCATACACAATAAAGACATACATACATTTTGTGTTCTAAAGTCTTATACTTCTTTGTATTCAAGGAATCACGGAATAATTTTGAGTATACCCAAGTTGTTGTGTATACATACTGTTCTGCTGTTTGGTTTTATTTTTATGACAATATTAGATATTAGTTATGATCTATTAGTGCAGGTCAGACTTCAATTACTTCCACAACACTGACACAGTCATTATGTTTTAATCTATGTGATCAAGAAATCCCAAAACTATGGAAAGTATACCTGGTTTTATTGTTATAGTAATTTTTTATGTCAATGTTAAATTCAAAAACATGTATTGGTTATGAACTATTTATTGTAATTTAGAATTTAATTATTTCAACCACAACACTAGTACTCTGATATTTTAATCTATGGGATCTCATAATCACAATTCACAGATGACAACAACATCCCCCCAATCAACCCCCATCAACCACCCTCCCATCACCCCCCCCCCTCCCAATCAATCAACCCCATGATTACCCCAGACAAATAAAACCATACCTATAAATACATTTCAGTACCTATTTGGGAACTACAATATTTTTGTTGAATATTTTTGTTTGTGGATTAATATTTTCTTGAGCCTTAGAATTTCAGCCTTTATTCATAGATAAAATTCCCATCTTTGATATCAATCTAAATTAAATGTGAGATGAATCACACAGTAACATAATAACAAGACCTTTTTATTTAGCACAAATTTTGTTCAAATGCATGTATCAGGTTACTAGTAGAAAGGGTAAACAGTATGATATGGAAGCACTTTTCAATATAACAGTGAGCCAGTGACACATGACCTCTGTCCTGTGTATATTGTTTGATTGAGACAAATATTTGAAATCCATGTGGCTGAATGTGGGTATTAGATGACATCACATTTGAAGTGGAGTTTCCATAGCAACACTGTAGTTTGTTGACAGTGTAATATTGATGACTTCTTGAATGGAGAATATATCGTTCATGATTCCAAGAGTCAATAGGACAATAAAATATTTCTACTTTGTTTTGGAATGGTAAATTAGAAATGAATGTGACATTTTGATCCATCCACTTCGGACCTTGATTGCACAATGATTTAATTATTCAGCTTTGATGTCTCTCTCCAAAACTGGCAGAATAATGTACCAACATACTACCATCAACTTTAGTGTCTCTCTCCAAAACTGGCAGAATAATACACCAACTTTAATACTACCATCAATTTATGGACATAGTATAATAAATATTCCACCAGTTTACAGTATTTGTGAATAGTAAAAAGGAACAAGTTTCTTTGCAAATATACCGGATACTGTAATGTATTATCACCTAGCCTTGTATATGAATGCTATGTGTCCATACAGATATCCTGATGTACAAAGTGGTGTTTTACTGACAACAATTTAAAACAGGGAGTCTTTGTCTAAGTACTGAAACACTATGGGGATTCAGATTTAGTGCTGATAAATTTTACATTGTATTGCACATTTGTATACTGAGTACACTGAAATGGAGCCAGTGTGCCCCCTTTATTAGAATTGACAGTGGCTATATGCATAATATGACACATGTCATGTGTTTTTGTGACTGTATGTACATAGGAAGTATTACTTGTAGAAACAAAGTTCTTGAAATTTAAAATAAATATTGAATTTTTTTACAAATCGTCCAATTGCACTACTACAGAACTGATTAAAGTACAGGCTCTGATGTAGAAATGTGTAAAAAGTGTAATTTTAGTCCAAACTTAACTTAACAATTTTCGGTTTGTTTAGCAGTTTAATTTATAATGACTTTATGATGACTTTAATAAATATACATGTCTGTTAATTTCAGATTGGTGATTCCCCACTCCCTGAGGCTGCACATTACCAAGGTGGACCATTGACTGGTATGCACATATCCAAACCTGGCAAAGATGAAATTGAAATTATCATCCATAGTGCAACAAGTTTACCTTCACTTCCTGATGGTAGGATACCAATACCATATGCTATAGGGTAAGTTTACCTTCACTTCCTGATGGTAGGATACCAATACCATATGCTATAGGGTAAGTTTAGGCTTATAGACTAATGTGGTTGAAGTGTTAACTACTCTGTACTCTGGAATAGAAATATAGTTCAAGTGCTTTAATAGTACTGTGTACTCTGGAATAGAAATATTGTTCAAGTGCTTAGTACTGTGTACTCTGGAATAGAAATATTGTTCAAGTGCTTAATACTGTGTACTCTGGAATAGAAATATAGTTCAAGTGCTTAGTACTGTGTACTCTGGAATAGAAATATTGTTCAAGTGCTTAATACTGTGTACTCTGGAATAGAAATATAGTTCAAGTGCTTAGTACTGTGTACTCTGGAATAGAAATATAGTTCAAGTGCTTAGTACTGTGTACTCTGGAATAGAAATATAGTTCAAGTGCTTAGTACTGTGTACTCTGGAATAGAAATATAGTTCAAGTGCTTAGTACTGTGTACTCTGGAATAGAAATACAGTTCAAGTGCTTAGTACTGTGTACTCCAAGTGCTTAGTACTGTGTACTCTGGAATAGAAATATAGTTCAAGTGCTTAGTACTGTGTACTCTGGAATAGAAATATAGTTCAAGTGCTTAGTACTGTGTACTCTAGAATAGAAATATAGTTCAAGTGCTTAGTACTGTGTACTCTGGAATAGAAATATAGTTCAAGTGCTTAGTAATGTGTACTCTGGAATAGAAATATAGTTCAAGTGCTTAGTACTGTATACTCCAAGTGCTTAGTACTGTGTACTCTGGAATAGAAATATGGTTCAAGTGTTCAGTACTATGTACAATTTATAATGGTTGTTCTGTTTGCTTTGAAGTCAAAGATTTTGAGTTCATCCAGCAAAACCAGTAAACCAGATCAGTTTTGATAACACGCCTCAGTTATGTAAAAACTTGTCTTTAATTTGATTCCTTTCTTTATTTATCAATAATATCAAAAACAGGAAAAGTAACAGTGATGAGTTGAATAGGAAGCCAGCACAGGCTGCAACTCATACAGTAATATCACCAACTCACTCACCATCATGGGAAGAGTTCATGACAGTTGAAGTAGAAGAACACCTGGCAAAGAACGAATGTAAGACACTGTGTGCACCTTGTAGAATCAACCAATCATATGATAGGTTACAAACATAGGTCTATTGTAACAGTACTGTTACTGTAGTGGTAGAGATGGTGGGGAAGGGAAGGTACTCTTTAATATATATGAGACAGGATGTACAGACAGTATTTTGATTAAAAGTAATTTCTCTTGAAATTGTATAGTATGTTTTAACCACCTGTAAAAGTACCCTATTGTATATAGTGAACAGATATATGGACAAAAAATTGAATTTTAATTTGAAAATTATTGTGTCACGGTGGTTTCATTTTTTATGAGTGTTTTTATCTCGTAGATTTGTTCTGTCACCATGTTTAACATGTTATAGTAAAAAGTTAATCTTTATATTTTACAGCATTGATATTGAAATGTTATAGTAAAAAGTTAATCTTTATATTTTACAGCATTGATATTGAAATGTTATAGTAAAAAGTTAATCTTTATATTTTACAGCATTAATATTGAAAGTTGCTGATAATCCAACCAAAGAAAGATTAGCTAAATATGCAATTCCTATTCAACATCTAGTACCATTTCATCAGTATCATTTGGAGCTAGTCCTGGTAAGTTTAGCTGTAGTTTTATTAACTATTTTGTATTATTAGCTTTGTTTACCTGACATTAAAATAATATCTGACTGCTATATCTGACAACATCCTGACTCTACTAAGGTCAATAATAATCTTTATTACCTGGATATGGGTTTTGTGGCCCATCAAGGTTTTACTGCATTAGGGCCCCGACCTTTGGAGGACCTGTAAGCAGTACCACCAAGATCCGTAAAACATAAATCTAATCTGTACAGGTTTTGTCATATACCCTATGGAGTCTTAAAATACATTAGAAAACATTATTGTGCTTATTTCTGGAGAAAATAATGGTTCAACAATTCACAAAGCTGACCTTATTTGGGCAAAGTATGCCTGGCACGATATGGTAAATTATTGCACAAATATCTGAGGGTGCTGTTGTCTATTGAATTTCAATGGAGGTGAAATAGATTGACACTAGGTATATGACAATACAATTCACACATTACACCAATATTAGGCAGGGTGGAGATGAAGACACAGATTTATCTTTAAAGTCTTTCCAGAGCCATATCTGGACACTTTACATAAAACACCTCATAAAGATCTCCATGAACATCTTTTACTATCCCAAACTGACATTCCAATGAGTGAATGATTTTCCAACTTATATTCTTTGTGTATGAAAATGTTCCATTCTTATAATGATAATGATAAATGCATCTGTCCATATTCACTGCAAAATGCTCACATTATATACACACACACACACACACACATACATACATACACTCACATACACACACACACACACACACACACACACACACACACACAGACACACACACACACACATACATACATACATACATACATACACATAACAACCCATGACTGTATTTTCAATTACTTTCCATAAATAGTAACTGTTAACGAGTAAAACTATAATTATTATTTTTGACATTTTTCTGGTTTACCCTTTCCTAAAACAGCCAGATAAGTATGGATCAGCTAATGGGATTCGGTTGTATACAACAATCATGCGTAAACGCAGTATTCTACCTAGAGATCCAAACTTTGTGTACACTGGACTAGAAGTCTATTTGAGATCTGTACAACGTGAGGTTAGCAACCCTGTAGGACCTCTCATTGCTGTGGCTAGAGTTGTACCAGATTACTTTGGTTACAAGTAAGTTTGTCAATCTCTGTTCTCGTTGGTAAGGTATGCCATGATGAAGAGCGCCCTCACACAGGATAGAGCAGGCTGACGAGGATGGAGTGGCATGACATATAGAATCTCTCTCTGTTCTTATTTCCTGATCCATTCCTAACAAGTATCAGTCCAACTACAATATTAAACAATCACCAGTTGTTGTACATGAAAACAGAACTTAAGGGAATTTTGTCGGCATGAATATATAAAACAAGCATAAGTTTGCAAAAATCTTCATTAAAAACTTAAGAAGTGTTTAACTCGGTAATCTGATTTCTAAGTTCTTTCTGGCTTCATCTAGCTATGATACACACATTCCATCACTGTGACATTGGACTGATTAAAGAACTATTTCAATACCAGTCATGTATATATGTAACATCAATAATATAATTGTAGTTATATGATACTTACTATTCCAGGAGAGATATGCTTCTCCAAGTTACAAGACCAGCTGGTATTAATTTAACAACAGTAGACTTTCCAGATCCTAATCCTACAATATTTAAAGTACCACCAGCACGTAAACAAGGATATCCACAGGTACGTCAAATAGTAAATAAATGTACCACCATCATGTAGACAAAGATATCCACAGGTACGTCAGATAGTAAATAAATGTACAACCATCACGTAAACAAGGATATCCACAGGTACGTCAGATAGTAAATAATGTACCACCATCACGTAAACAAGGATATCCACAGGTACGTCAAATAGTAAATAATGTACAACCATCACGTAGACAAAGATATCCACAGGTACGTCAAATAGTAAATAAATGTACCACCATCACGTAAACAAGGATATCCACAGGTACGTCAAATAGTAAATAATGTACCACCATCACGTAAACAAAGATATCCACATGTAGGTCAAATAGTAAATAATGTACCACCATCACGTAGACAAAGATATCCACAGGTACGTCAAATAGTAAATAATGTACCACCACCATGTAGACAAAGATATCCACAGGTACATCAAATAGTAAAGTACCACCATCACGTAGACAAAGATATCAAAGGTACGTCAAGTAGTAAATAATGTACCACCATCACGTAAACAAGGATATCCACAGGTACGTCAAATAGTAAATAATGTACAACCATCACGTAGACAAAGATATCCACAGGTACGTCAAATAGTAAATAATGTACCACCATCACGTAGACAAAGATATCCACAGGTACGTCAAATAGTAAATAAATGTACCACCATCACGTAAACAAGGATATCCACAGGTACGTCAAATAGTAAATAATGTACCACCATCACGTAAACAAGGATATCCACAGGTACGTCAAATAGTAAATAATGTACCACCATCACGTAGACAAAGATATCCACAGGTACGTCAAATAGTAAATAATGTACCACCATCACGTAAACAAAGATATCCACAGGTACGTCAAATAGTAAATAATGTACCACCATCATGTAGACAAAGATATCCACATGTAGATCAAATAGTAAACTTTAGATTACTATATATTCTCTATATTATCCATATACTTTGGCAAATTCTAATGACTACATGAAATATGGAAATATGTCTTTGTGAGGTTCTCATTGCTGGAAGTTTCCTAAAAATATTCATAAAAATAATGTACAGATATTTGCCATTTGGACCAAACTTTGCTCATTCTTCACAAATAATTTCAAGGAAATTAACTGATTTTTAGTCATTTCTTTTGAAATAACCCAGTCACCAAATTTTCAATGGAATTATCAGTTTACTGATTTTTATCCCATTTCTCCCCAGATAACATTGCCAGGAACACCTCAAAAACAGCCCACCTGGAATCATATGTTTTTCTTCCATCAATCTCGAGACAATGCTACTATGTTTGCAGACACTGCCGCCTTAATAGTAGAATATTATCCATCTACAAGATGTAAGTATAATACAAATGTAATTTCATATATCATTGTTTTCTCTTTTTACAAGGCAATATGTTTGTGTTTACTTGGTTACCAGGTGATATGTTTGTGTTTACTTGGTTACAAGATAATGTTTTTGTTTCCTTGGTTACTCGGCATGTTTTTAATTACTTGTTGTTTTATACAGCTGTAAGTGATACCAGCTGGCATCTACGTAATCCTATTGGTTACTCTATCTTAATGTTAGACAAGACAGTGTATGATGCCTTAGTGGCAGACAGTGGTAGAATGGGGATACGTATTGAAGGACTTCCTATACAGGTATGTACTCAAATTCACTTACAAATAATTTTCGTCTGATGAATAATTTCAGACTTTAGATATTCACAAGGGACAAATCTGACAATCCATTGCATGCATAGAATTTAGTTTGGATCATAATACATTGCAGCCAGTACCAGGTAGTGTGTATGTGAGACTTTGTACAGTACTATGCTCCATGACATGTGAGTGACTAGTGTAAAGTGTACTTGGGGGTGTTGCACAAAATGGTTATGATTTTCTCTGTGCCCTTACTTTCACAAGCAAAGTGAGTGAAAATATAACTGTCAAGATTACATACTCATTTGCATACAGTGTAGGTAATAGTTTTGCAGTGCTGCGCTAGAGTGCCAGTGCATATTTGTACCCTTACATTGTTTAGTTTTAGGTCAGGATTCTCATGTTTCATGTTTTATGTTTTATGTTTACAGGACAGTAAGTTGCGGACAATAGATTCTCAAACTCCCACTGTAGGAATGATATTAAGACTCATCACATCTGAGGTAAGCTATTTATATTTTGTTGTTTGCTTCATTATCAAATACGTGTTTATTTTCTCTTTGAGTGACATATTGGTGGTTGCATGGTTTGCTGGTATGCCTCTTACCACTGCAGTCTGAGTTCAAACTCGCACAGTGTTGGCTGAGTTTGATTTAAAGAAATTTAATCAACACAGTAAGTGAGAAGGGTGATGCTCAGTTTAAACCCTACCAAACAACATAGCCTGGGTACGCTGGTATCCTCCAGCTTCTTCAACACTAGAGGGCACTGCTCAGTGGTGACCCAACCAAACAACATAGTCTGGGTACTCTGGTATCCTCCTGCTTCTTCAACACTAGAGGGCACTGCTCAGTGGTGACCATTCAACAAATTTCTGAATTTATCTGGACAATACAGATTATTATGATATTATTTTATTAGTCAACGTAGAAAAATCAAACTGAAAATACAGTATTTAGGATGAAGTCATTCTCCTTGTATATCATTGATAATCACATTTGTATGTAAGTGCCATTTCTTTTCTAAGTAAGCCTTGAATGTTTGGAGCAATAACTCTTTATGAAAACAAAGGTTAAGATTAGACAGAACTTTCATTACGTTAGTATAGACTGACTTTTTAGCTGTCTAAACTTAACCCTGTTTTCAATAAAGAGTTATTGCTAGAAATAGTAAGTGAATTTAACACCTTTAAGAACTGTTTTACATCATTTTGTACTCGTAACTGCTTGTCACCACATACTCTCCATTTCTCAGTTTGCTCAACCTCATAAATCACACACTACAATATTATATCCATTAAACTCTGATTTCCATCTTTATATACACTTTATTTTATGACTTCCTTTTGAAATATTAACTATATTTCTGACATTTTAAGTGTCAAAATAAAATGTAGATAAATTTTTACACACAAAAAGTGAAAAGATATTGCCAATTTAGCACACATACTTACTAACAACTATATGTTTCAGTTCGTGTAAATAACACACCACATCATACATTTCAGGAAGAATTACAATTATAGATTTCTTTCAAGAGATAGTCCAGAAATGTACATTTTTAATTGCTAATTGCTAATTTCTTCCTGGAATTAAAGTCATTTTCATAAAATATGAAAATACTGAATTTTCTAGACCAACCTATTAAATTTCCCATGACAATATTGGCCACAGACCTCCATAGATTCTCCTTTGCTGATTTGTATAAACTATAAGAAGCTTAGACAATACTGTCTGGTTTGGTGTGTATGTTTAGTGTGTATAACCTTGATGTCTCCATCAGTCATTTTATCTAGATATCTAGATCTACTGGTAATTATTAATGGAAGCATTCAGGTTTAATAGTTAATAGTCAATATGTTATCATTTATCCAAGTGTTCGAGTTTTTAGCACTGGTGTAGATGGTAAAGTAGCCTAGGTAAAATTTGACAAGTTTCCAAGATATTTGATGAACCTTCACCCTGGTTTTCCAATGAAATGTTTTTGTTACTGGTGTTGTAAGTATATCATAGGTCAAGTACATGTATGTTTAGCAGAGTCCCTAGTCTGGATGTTAACATGGTTTCTAACTGTGAGTGGGAGTGTAAATGATATCGATACTGTATAGGAACTAGACTACAGAGTCCCATGCATTTTGCCTTTTTAAAACAGTGTATGTGTTGCCCATATCTGTCCATAGGGCTGTGACACCATAACAGAAATCACAGGTTTTGATGTAAAAGTCTCCAATCATGCATGCTTGGTGAGACAGGTATTCTGTGGCAGGTAGATGTAAGTTCATATAATTCAGTGTCTATATGTATTGCTACCACAGACAGTCACTACATGTTTATGTTGCCTAGAGGGCATAATAGCTTGACAAATAACAGCATGTCCCAACTCATGTTACGTTGACATTCTTGTATTACAGAGACCTGACTCATTGGGTGCCGTTTCCAATCCCGATCTACTGCCCACTCTAGACGCCATTCCCATCGATATTACTCCAGTACCAACACCACGGAAAGATCCCACCCCTCCAGCCACACCAATCCCGGAACCATTACCCGTCAGTGACCCTGTGTGGATGTTGAGTCGAAAACCCAAACTTCGAGTGGTAAGTCTAATATTTTACTGTATTTATAACTGTCAGGTGGCATTTGAATGAATGTGACGCAGTGTTATTTATAATGCTATGATCCATAGTTTCACCAAATCAACAAAGGTAAACTCACTTTACATATCTTTTAAAGGATTTTAGGATTTGTGTTTTATGAAATTAAATCTGTACATAATAAAAAGGTTATTCTAAATCTAATAACTAGTAGGGGTAAGGACAGTTTTGCAAAATTCAATAATAATTGAAAAAAACTGTTACATTTGCATTTTTAGTAGATTAATCTTGTTGCTGCGACTTGAACTTAGTATATTCGATATTGTCACTGACAAACTGTTAAATCAGTTGATTTGTTTTGATTTTACTTTCATTGATATAGGACATGATACTTACAAAATTCAATCCAAACTGTTTAGTGAGATGTTATGTTGTGGACTAGAGACATTAACAGAAAGGCTGTATACAGTGTGGTATATTTACCAAACTTGTAAGATTACTGCTATAACACATCATCACTTTAGAAACTGACAATCATTAAATAATTCATAAGATATTAAATGTGTATTTGTACAAATTGAGTGCAAATAATATATTCACAGTAAAAACAACAACTTGACATCATTCAGTTCCTAATTGTTGAAATTATATACCAACCTCTGAGTATATCAATACATGTATATTGTGTTTATATTGGTTGGTGTATCACATTACCACCTGCTATGGTGTATAACCAGGTGAGGTCCACACTTGATAACTTGATGCAGTTGTAATCTTACAAATACAATGAATTAATCAAAGCTGAAAATGAATGAGTAAATGAAGACAATTCAGGAATAAATTATATTTTGGTGGGAAACTGCTGAAATGATAATAACTATTCTAAGGTCATGATACTCAGTTGAACACAATATAATTCTACTTCACACTATTTGTGTCCAAAGGCAATAAACATTCAAGAATAATCTACCTATAGACATTTGAGTGGTCTTCAGGGTCTATGGTCTGTGTGTTCTCTCTGATATTTATATATAATCCCATGAAATCAATGTTAGTTTTACGTCATAATGCTCCGAGTATGATTCCGCGGACTAATACAAATTCGAGCCAGTAGGCGAGAATTTGTAGTCCGCAGAATCATACGAGGAGCATTATGACGTAAAACTAACATTGATTTCATGGGATTATATATTTATCACATAACTAAGTATTTCCCCGTATTTTTCTAAAATTTTAAATCGTATTTTACGAATACTGCATCATTACATCGCACTATATTCTTCATCGCGTATTAAAAAATGGCGCCCGATGGCTATGCAAATTACATAATCGCGTGACCTGTCGCGAGGTCAAGCTTACCATGTATGGTATCGGTCATACTTTTGTGTGGTTTCTCAACCAAAATTATCGGTTATAACCTTGCGATGTACATGTAATATCGAATTTAGTTTAAAACGTAAGTAGAATTGTCTGAATACGACTTTTGTGCCGTCATTTTAATAATATTTTCTCGGGTTGTGTAAGTTCGGAGATCTGAGCTCGACGGAAAATTGGAAGTAATTAAGTAAGCTTGCCGACTGCTACATCGATAATCTACGTGATTTTTAAATAGAATAAAATGTATCAAATAAAAATAAAAGGACTTCTACGTATGAAACTCATGCCATCCAAGGGTATATGTAACGTTACTAACGTAATGTATGCATTTACGTTTTGAAAGCACATAATTATTACGATAAACTTGATCGTAGCGCGAGCGTAGGATTGACACGAACACTCAAACAACGGTACGGAGAAAAAATAGTTCGGTAGAACAGGGGTGATATGCTCTGAAATCACCCCTGTTTGACGTCACACAGTAGAAGATATGCACGTATTTATGTGATAATATACAAAACCATCATTGCTACAGGGTTCTAAAACCTTAGTAAAACTGTTTTCATGCATTTAAAATATAAATGTTATGTAAGCTGTATCAGATTCCAAAGATGAGACAATTACATTTAGCAGGATGGTTTTAAATGTGAAAAAAAATATGATTGGAATTGGATGAAAGTACCCGGCAATCTCTTGATGTTTCTAAAATGGATGTGATGCATTAATATGTTATATCTCATGTCATACTGTTCATCTGTACATAGAGAATTGGGGCAGTATTTGGTTGTCATAAATATCATTTTGTTCTAAAAACCTTTTGGTGTTAATTGTCATGATATTATTTAAGTATATTTCTGTTCATCGAAAATACTCACCTTTATTATACTACTATTGGGTTACCCTTTTGCTTTTAGCCTAACTTCGCAAAATAAAGTCGTGACCCCTGACCCACCTGTGGCTATCCCATGATGCCCCTTTTCCCCCCAGTACTAAATTTTGCGAGCGAAAGAAGACGTATATTTTCTTCGCTCACGACAAATTAGCCTTTTCAAGCCTTGGTGGATTTTTATAGCTGACTTCTGTGGCACCCAAGTCCCTGGAAACCCAGCTGAGTCCTTTCTTTTATTCTTTTCATTCAATTGTGCTTGTTTTAAGCTTCGCTTTTCTTTGTTTGTTCTGTTTGTATTGAGCGGTCGTCTATTGTATTCCGTTACACGACCGTTTCATTCTTTTTCCGCTTTTGACTATTGTTTGTTTAAAGCGTGTTTTCAAACCATGCTTCCGAACCAAAAGAAGGGGTCTTGTGGACATGTTTTCCACATAGAGGACCTCCACAAATTTTGCCCTTCTTGTCGGAAGTGTTCCCGTACTTCACCATGCAAAACTGTATGCGGTCATTGGGCAGACGATCAGTGGCAGGAATTCGATAAACCTATTGAATCGTCACGTAAACCAAAATCAAAGCAGAGTAAGCGGACCTCCGCTGCTCCGAGCACTGATTTAGATAAATTTTCAGGTAAGTCTTGTGTAAGTGTGGGTTCTCCCACGACAAAACGCCCTTCTGAGGGCGAGGTCTTAACCACAACGGGTTCTGAAGTACGGGTTTCTCGTGGACCTATGCAGGACTCGTCCGATAAGGGACGTCCTGATACGGGTATTGTTAGTGGAGAGTGTCCTGTAATTACAGACAGCCCCTCTTCCTACAAAGCTGATTCTCGTTCTCCGTCTCCGACACCTCAATATAGCGGTCGGTTTCGAGAACCTCCCAGGCGAACTGACGTAAACCCTTCGAGCCGTCCACATACCGTTCAAGGGTCGTTCAGTGAACGTCAAACCATGCCGTCGAATAGTCTAGATTCTTCGCGTGGGGTAATACCGGAAGTCAAAAGACGCACTTCCCGTCCTACCGCTAGCGGATCACATGATCAGTCACCTGATCCTAGGTCGATACCATGGCCTCCTACGGGGACGCTACCATATCCATTCAATGCTATGGGCCTACCCACAAGGTGAAACTTCCACAGATTTGGATCCAAGACAAAATCCACTTCCTTGGACTGCCTTTGGCCAACCTACAGAGTTTTGGCCTCCACCTAATTATTGGTCACCTTATGGTTACCCCCCCACCATGGATACCCATCAGTCTAGGGGTCCCTGGGGAGGAGGGGATAGAGATAGAGAGAGGTCACGGCCGCCTTATGACCGTTCCCAGTGCCACCGTCGTTCACGCAATCCGCAAACGGAACGTGACATAGGGGTACTTCGATCTCGCAGAGATCGCTCTCGTTCCCCACGCCGCTCGCACAGTCCACCGAGGCGCGGGGATCGTAGATCATCGCTTTCACCGAGACGCTCTTCCAGACCACGCATTCCGGTAACGCGTGAAGAGCGTTCTCCCTCGTCTTCACCGACACGTTTCTGCCGCTTACAGGGCGAACGTTTCGGATCCCTATGGAGACGCGATCCCGATGAAATGTCCTTAACGGCCCCAGAGGATCGCGACCTCCTTGGGGGCGCTGACCATTCGGATGACGATCGGGTTAGACCGCCGCCCTCTGAATCAGAGGGGAGAGCGCCCTCTCCGGAACGCTTTGCTGATATTCCATTTAGTCAATGCGTTGAATGGGTTTATCAACAGTTCCCAGATAAATGTACCCGTCCCACTGCAACGAATTCGGTACAGTCTGAGACAAGCTTAGCATTGGAGGGCCAGCTCGAACAGACGGAGTATCAACCTGCTACACTCCCCCTCTCAGCTATGGTCACTTCAGTACAGGGTAAAGTGTCCTCAGAGGTTTGTGGCAAGGGTCCAGGTCAGCCGCCAATGCGAATGAATAGGTACCCTTGGTTCCGCTATCCAGGGAAACCTTATCGTACCCACGCAACCGATCAACGTGTCAACTTTCCAGAGCTGGACACTGATGCTGACGCTGTTGACCAAGATCGTGATGGTTTTAAGAATACTACCATTGATAATAAACACTTATCACGGTTAGGAGAAGGATACGCATTATCCCTTCGGATATTCTCCTCTATCGATTGGTTCCTTGCTACTACGGTGTCAGAGATGAGGTCCGCCCATCCTGACTCACAGAAGATATTTCGTCTGATGCAGGTAGTTAATAAAGCACTTAGCCACGTGACTGAGCAAACGACTAGGTCACGTGCTGCTTTGTTACTCCTTCAGCGAGATGCTTTTCTGCGTCGTAACTCAATTGTGTTGCCAACAGAATTAAAACAGGAAGTTCGCGCAGCACCGATTGATGCACCTTCTCTATTTGCTGGCACTTTGACTTCTATAGCTAACCGTGCCAGCGAAGCAAAGCAGCGGGAGCGTTTGATTTTTGACACTCCTCGTTCGAAACCGCATACAAACTTCAAACAGTCCCCAGTCAGTAGTAAGTCCCCTGTGACAAACATCTCACGAGGTTCACAGAGGGGTCGAGGACGGGGCAGACAGACTTCCCGAGGCCGTGGTAGAGGCAAGCCTCAGTGGTCTGTGATGAACAAAGACAGCAAACCCGGACCACCCTCAGAGAGGGGTGCAAGTGGTTTCGCGCAACATTCCTGACGGTGCTCCCGTCTTCTTTGCCGCCCCTACTACACCCTCTCAATCAAGCGTAGGGCCAGTAGGGGGAAGGCTCCTGTCATTCACCAAAGAGTGGCAGCTGATTACCGACGATTCCTTGGTTCTTTCAATAGTAAGAGAGGGTTATCGCCTAGAGTTCGAACGTCACCCACCACTTACAATGTCTCCCTTTGTCACAGTGCTTCCAGGCAACAAGCAAAAAAGAGAAGCTCTGTTAGAAGCAATTCAAAAAAGGGGTAGTCAGACAGGTGAACGCTACCAATGCAGGTCCAGGGTTTTACAACCACCTGTTTTTGGTGCCAAAAAAAAAAAAAAAAAAAAATCGGGGGGGTGGCGCCCAATTCTGAACCTAACAGCACTGAACCAATTCATGACCGTGTCCAAGTTCAAGATGGAGACCACGCGATCCATTCTCGCCGCTGTTCAGCCAGGGGAATGGATGGCGTCAATCGAACTAAAGGACGCATATTTTCATGTACCGATTCACGATTCTGGCGCCCATCATTACACCCCCTCTCTTTCAAGGTTCCTATTCGTCCGTCTCTCCGCTTGCACCTGCTTTGGTGGGTGGACGGGAACAATTTGCTAGAAGGGAGGTCCCTAGCGTATCAAAAAGCGAACCTGTCCCTTTTCACCGATGCTTCGAAAGAGGGATGGGGAGCCCACTGCGACTCCCAGGTGGCCTCAGGTCAGTGGGGCGGAGTAACAAGTCAGAGACACATCAACTGGTTAGAACTCAAGGCAGTCTTTCTAGCCCTAGTGCAATTCGAGACTCTGGTGTCGGCTCGCCACGTACTGCTCCACTCCGACAATACGACAGTGGTAGCATATGTAAACAAATGGGGGGCACAAAGTCACCAGACCTCTGTTATCTGCTCTGGGACATGATGTTTTGGTGCAAAGAGAGGGACATAACCCCCAGGAGGTAGCAAATCAGGTCTTCGCTCACTGGGGAACCCCCCTGCTGGATCTCTTTGCAACTTACCACAACGCAAAACTGCCAATGTTCGTAGCTCCAACTCCGGACACAAGGGCATTAGCGATGGATGCACTGTCAATCTCATGGGAGGGAATATTAGCGTATGCTTACCCTCCAATAGTGATTCTTCCTCTGGTCCTTCGCAAGGTACAGGAGGAGGATGTAGTCCTTATTCTGATAGCACCGCTATGGCCAAATCGGTCTTGGTTCCCTTGGCTTCTATCTCTTCTAGTAAATTGCCCAATTCGGCTTCCACAGAGGACAGACCTTCTCTCTCAGGGTCGGAGCATTGTTCACCCCAGCCCAGAGAGTTTTCGTCTTCACGCATTCAAACTATCGAGAAATCCCTCGTTCAGAAAGGATTCTCTATTGACTCTGCCGCGGTTATCGCAAGACCGCAGCGGGCAAGTACTCTCAGCACTTACAACAGCAAATGGGAACGATTTTGTGATTGGTGTCAGCGAAGGCAGATTGATCCAATCCATATCACTACCAGAGACTTTGCAGACTTCTTGTTAGATCTCTTTAATGTTAAGAAATTTGCTGTAAAAACTATAATGGTATACCGCGCAGCAATTGCATCTACCATTAAGAGTACAGGAGGCAAAGACTTTGGTCAAGATAAAGTTTTGTCTAGCATGATTAGGCATTTCCATATCAAGCGTCCTCCTAAACCTATTTCGGTCCCTCAGTGGAATCTGGCATTAGTCCTGAGGGTACTGGAGAAAGCTCCCTTTGAACCTATGCAATCAGTTTCATTGAGAGCAATGACACTCAAAACAGTCTTCCTCTTGGCCTTAGCGTCTGGCAGAAGACGCAGTGAGATCCATGCTTTAGATGTGAGCAAGGGGAGAATTACCTGGTCTGAATCACAAGTAATTCTCAGGCCTCACCCATCTTTCTTAGCAAAGAACCAGGTACTGGGGTCTTTTTCTTCCCCCATTACCCTTCTTCCTCTCTCTAATTTGGTAGGTTCTGACAAACAAGAGAGATTACTTTGTCCGGTTCGAGCCATACGTTGGTATTTGCATCGTACAAACTCATTCAGAGGAGAGAGATCACGTCTCTTCATCCCTTATGACTCCGACAACAAGAGCGATTGTTCGGCAGCCATAATTTCTAAGTGGATTATTCAGACAGTCAGATGGGCATACCAGGAAGCATCTGATGATAGTTTAAGGTTATCCCGGGTCACAGCCCATGAAGTTAGAGCCATCTCAACTTCTTGGGCAGTACATGCAGGAATTCCAGTAGCAGAAGTGATCAAAGCTGCTACCTGGCGTTCTCCTAATTCTTTTATAAGCTACTATCTTAGAGATATGGCCCAGGATGCATCTGAATTGCAGTCTCTGGGTCCAGTCTGTGTCAGTCAGCACATTGTATAATTGGGATGTCAGGAACTCCCCCCCTCCTAATTGGCTGACAAATTCTAACCCAATAGTAGTATAATAAAGGTGAGTATTTTCGATGAACAGAATTGAAGTTTCTACCGAAACTAATTTCTGTGAAGAGAAAATACTCACCTTTATGTGAATCCCTCCCACCACCCCACAGTTCCTGTTTTGTGTACTTTTCCGTATTTTTGTCTGTTAATATGACAAAATTTAGTACTGGCGGGAAAAGGGGCATCATGGGATAGCCACAGGTGGGTCAGGGGTCACGACTTTATTTTGCGAAGTTAGGCTAAAAGCAAAAGGGTAACCCAATAGTAGTATAATAAAGGTGAGTATTTTCTCTTCACAGAAATTAGTTTCGGTAGAAACTTCAATTTCATGAAAGCACTCACACTGTCACAGCATCATATTAGAAGTTGATGTCTTAAGTGATAAATAGGGTGTCCTTGAAAATATCATTTCCATCATGAAGTTATTAATGTTATTGTTTCATTTAGAATCACAAATTTGTTTATATAAACACTAAATCAATAATCTTTGTTTGTAAAATCTAACCAAATCATGAAATGACCAAATGTAAATAAATAAATAAATTTGCAGAATAATTTTCTAAATCATTTGACATATATTTGTGTCAGTAGAAATTCACTATAAATATTTGTACAATGTAAAATATAGGATAGCAAAGCAATTTATGATAACACAATAAGGAGTTTTTGTATTGAAATCTTTGACTTGTCAAATTGAAAACTGGTGTGATCCCAGTAGGATATAATTTGTCCATGAAGGCAGGGTTGTTATTGCATTTAATACTGACTAGTTCACTGCATAGTGGCAGGTGTTTACAACAAACACATAGACACCTAGAGAAAGTTCTGAAAAGCCATTTATATTGTGGCATGAATGTATTCTTCAAAATCAGTTGGATATTGTTTACAACAAACCTAATTGGGCTTTTTAGATCATCCATTCCAAGTGACTATGCTATAATCCTAAACCAGTGTATCATCGACAGTGTACAGCTCACTAGAAACACAGTAGTGTAGTACGTACAACTGACAGGCATAACAAAGGCCTATTATTATGTCTTCACAGTTGAAAGCTTACACCTTGTCTAGTAGCCTTTGTCACATGGTTTTATTACTTAGTCCACAGGCATGACAGGCTGAAGTACATCAACAACACACTGTTATGCAAATTTCTTATATTCAATTACCAGTGAGTTCAAAGGTCAGACTAGAGTTTGTAATTTGACCCTGCTGTTGGGATTCATAGGTTGCTAGGTAAACAAATCAGTGCTATTTGCATATCCGTGTCATTTGCATAACAATAGGAGTTAACCAGTGGCTAACATTTTGTGAAGCCATAATCCTGCATAAATACTGCCACCGATAGACTGACACGCAATCTGAATATTTGTAACCGCTACCGATAGTTTGGTTTGTAATCAGAGTTATCTACAACCAGTCATGTCTGTAGCCTACTACAGACCGTACACATCTTCAGTAAGTATTTGTATCTGATAAGGTTTCTAACATTGACCGTGTAATGGTGTAGCTTTACCATCAGACACCTATTCAACACTTCACTCTACTTCAGCCATGTCTCTGTGCCAGTCTTCTACTGTGAAAGTATACAGAAATAGATACATCACAAATTAGTTTTGGCTGATTGATGTAGGTACTTAAACTAAAGTGTTTCAAAGTTGACAAAGTTTGATATTGATATCTTACAATTAGTAGCTAAGTCAACACTGTGGAGTACAGGTATGCTATTAACATTTCACTCTAACTGTATGTCTGTATAGGTGTTTTATTTGTCATGCAGTGACACAGTAGTATAGGTCCTTGGCAGCCATTGCATTCTTTGTTGGTAAGGTCTAATAGTTGTAAAGTCAACTCATGGTGTAAAAGTCCGACTGTGAATGGTAACCAACAGTTTATCAACAAGGTCAAAATAGATATAATAACAGTCCATGGATAAATTCAGTGCTAATGCTATAGCAGGACTATGGATGTATAAAAGGAGGCACCTCCATGATAGGACATTGTATGTTTTGAACCTGTCCCAGTATTATAAGAAGTCAGAAATCAAGTGAAGTTTATTTTAACGAGACATGGAATTATAGGGTATTTTTCCCTGTTTTGGCATGGATGTATATGGGGAGATACATACATCCATGGTTTTAGGCATGTCAGTTGAATATCTTTACATGCTAAATAATACTATGTCCAAATTATCACTTGTCTGACATGCCTCTGTACATATTGTAAACCTGAAAATATCCACCAACTAATTGTGTGTATTTGACGGAGAACCGAAAGTCGTAATATAAGTAATAATTTTGTACATAAACACAATCTACCAGACTCAGTATTAAAGTTAGTCTTTGGGAAATAGTTGAAGACTGTAAGATTGCTAAACATTCTCATGTTGAAAATATCCAGGTTTACAGTAATGTATTCCCAAGAAATAATATTTGTTCTGTTTGTATTAATTTAGCAAAAAATGACACACTCTGTATGTTAGTCTTAGTGTGAATGTCAGAATCATTCTACCTCCATGGTCTGAACTGTCATCTCAATATCATGATTGATGTAATAAGCCTAGAAATCATTCCATTTATTCATTAGTGACTTGTACCTATAATATTAATTACTAATAGAACTCTTGTCTAGGCTGTCACTAGATATTGAGAGGTATTGATACCATAACTAATAGGCATTCCCCATGCTGTGCGTAAAGTGTTTTACAATTATACATTCTGTACTGTCTTTGTATTATAAGCACTTTGCATTATTGAGTTATGTGTATACATACATGTGTATATACTAGTATCGCTGTGTGTATGTTTATGAATACATTTTGTACATGTACCATGTTGTGTAGACACTGACATCCAATAAGGGATAACCCTTACTGGACTTCTTGGGAGATAAGTGTTTATATACTTAAAGAACTATCCAGTATAAATAAAGATTATTTATTTATAGATTGATTTCTACTAGTTACAAACATTCATGTGTATTGAGATAGAGAATTATAAGTAACATCTGTTGGTTTGTATTTAATTGTATTTTAGTATTAAATGGCTTTAGAACAGAATAGGGGAAATGGCTTTAGAACAGTATAAGAGAACAGGAGAAATAAGGTGAAACCCACATATATGTAGATTTCAGTGTGTTGTATTACATATCAAGAGGAACTCAGTAAATGGGTGGTGGTGGTGGGAGGGAGGGGGACTCAGGTAGGTTTTACCTGTTCATTCACGGACACTCATAAAATGTACATCCAGATTGTAGAACACTGTAAGTTGTAAAAATGGCATTCAGATGTGAATGTAGGCAATCAATTGTAATTCAAAGGCATAAATGAAATCAATAGAACACTCAACAGGAATGAAAGAATTGTAAATCAGTCTCAGTAATTGAATTATTATTGGTAAGGAAATGAAATCAGTGGAGTTTATAGTTCCACGTTATAGGAAAGTATAAGTTGTATTTGAACAGAAATCATAGTATGTATATCTAGTGCTGATCCACGTTATAGGAAAGTACAAGTTGTATTTGAACAGAAATCATAGTATGTATATCTAGTGTTGATCCACGTTATAGGAAAGTACAAGTTGTATTTGAACAGAAATCATAGTATGTATATCTAGTGTTGATCCACGTTATAGGAAAGTACAAGTTGTATTTGAACAGAAATCATAGTATGTATATCTAGTGTTGATCCACGTTATAGGAAAGTACAAGTTGTATTTGAACAGAAATCATAGTATGTATATCTAGTGTTGATCCACGTTATAGGAAAGTACAAGTTGTATTTGAACAGAAATCATAGTATGTATATCTAGTGTTGATCCACGTTATAGGAAAGTACAAGTTGTATTTGAACAGAAATCATAGTATGTATATCTAGTCTTGATCCGTGTTATAGGAAAGTACAAGTTGTATTTGAACAGAAATCATAGTATGTAGTGTTGATCCATGTCACAGCTGTGCACAGACTGTTGTCAGCAAGTGTTCAGGTTTGTGGTGTCAAAATTCACCATAATCTCAAATTCTATATGTGTTCTTGAAATTTGACTTTTCAGTGTTTCAGTTTTTAAATCAAACACTCACATGGAATGCAAAGGGTCAAAAACAAAGAGTTGCAGGGGCAAACTGCTAGATCCAACCCTACTTTGTATTATGTCATTTTGAAGTGCTAGATCCAGCACTATACTGTTAATGTTTTGACCACCTTTGTTAACATGTATGGACCTACAACCAATATACCATAAATGAATATCTTACTTGATATTATTTTCAAAAATCTCACACAATATGTATATGATAATACAGCAAGTACATAAAATTAATCTGACTGCCTCATCTACAAAAAAAAAATTGTCGTTCCAAATAAATCTTATCTTTTTTTTTTCAATTTCATTTCTTGTCTATGACCTTTTAATAATGCATAGAATATGATAAACACTTGGGTTAATTCAATAATTTATGTTTTGATATTTAATATTTTATTGGTTACTTGAAAGACTGACATGACTTGACCTAGAATTTGTGGTTAATAACAATCACGTGTATGTTTACTCTCTCTACTCTTGACAAATTGCTGACTGTTACTAGTCCAAAAAATAATACATATAGGTGATGTACAACATTGTATGTTGTCCTAACTCAACTACGTAATATTGCCTACAGATTCAAACTTTCCTAATGGAAATACAGAATATTTTATTTCATAACACACAATGCATGTGTTGCTACTTGACTGTAAGTGAAAATACAATAAAATATGTTGAAAGGTGGACTTCTTGTTTGATAGCTTGCCAACAGGTGTCATGACATTTAGGTAGTTTTTCTGTAGTTTTTGTACGTGTTGCCCACAGACAGGCTTGGATTTCTTTGATAGTTTGTCTAAAAAGCTTTGTACTGGTTAATAACATTCTGCAATCGTTTTGTTAATTTACCTGTCGACAGGCTCCTTGTTCGATACCTTGTCTATGGAGATTCATGACAGTAAGACTGTTCTGCAATAAGTTGTTACTATGCCTTCAGACTTACTACTTGTATGAAGGAGATATTCATTCTATTGTAATTCATATCAAAGCAGTTCTCAAGTCTTATGTTGTGCTCTAATAAAGCCCTGGGACATTTATGTGTAGTACTTCTTAAAGAAAGGATATTGTTACACGGCAGTAAAAAAAAAGGGAGAAAAATAGTCTTAGGCTTTCTTTATTTTCATTCTGCTAAATTCCCATTGGCAATGAAATGCTGATTGTATGACAGTTGTAATTCTACTGGCAATGAAATGCTGATTGTATGACAGTTGTACTTCTACTGGCAATGAAATGCTGATTGTATGACGGTTGTACTTCTACTGGCGATGAAATGCTGATTGTATGACGATTGTACTTCTACTGGCAATGAAATGCTGATTGTATGACAGTTGTACTTCTACTGGCGATGAAATGCTGATTGTATGACGGTTGTACTTCTACTGGCAATGAAATGCTGATTGTATGACGGTTGTACTTCTACTGGCAATGAAATGCTGATTGTATGACAGTTGTACTTCTACTGGCAATGAAATGCTGATTGTATGACGGTTGTACTTCTACTGGCAATGAAATGCTGATTGTATGACGGTTGTAATTCTACTGGCAATGAAATGCTGATTGTATGACGGTTGTACTTCTACTGGCAATGAAATGCTGATTGTATGACAGTTGTACTTCTACTGGCAATGAAATGCTGATTGTATGACAGTTGTAATTCTACTGGCAATGAAATGCTGATTGTATGACAGTTGTAATTCTACTGGCAATGAAATGCTGATTGTATGACGGTTGTACTTCTACTGGCAATGAAATGCTGATTGTATGACAGTTGTAATTCTACTGGCAATGAAATGCTGATTGTATGACAGTTGTACTTCTACTGGCAATGAAATGCTGATTGTATGACAGTTGTACTTCTACTGGCAATGAAATGCTGATTGTATGACGGTTGTACTTCTACTGGCAATGAAATGCTGATTGTATGACAGTTGTACTTCTACTGGCAATGAAATGCTGATTGTATGACAGTTGTACTTCTACTGGCAATGAAATGCTGATTGTATGACAGTTGTACTTCTACTGGCAATGAAATGCTGATTGTATGACGATTGTAATTCTACTGGCAATGAAATGCTGATTGTATGACAGTTGTAATTCTACTGGCAATGAAATGCTGATTGTATGACAGTTGTACTTCTACTGGCAATGAAATGCTGATTGTATGACGATTGTACTTCTACTGGCAATGAAATGCTGATTGTATGACGGTTGTACTTCTACTGGCGATGAAATGCTGATTGTATGACGGTTGTAATTCCCACTGGCAATGAAATGCTGATTGTATGACGGTTGTACTTCTACTGGCAATGAAATGCTGATTGTATGACGGTTGTACTTCTACTGGCGATGAAATGCTGATTGTATGACGATTGTAATTCTACTGGCAATGAAATGCTGATTGTATGACGGTTGTACTTCTACTGGCAATGAAATGCTGATTGTATGACAGTTGTACTTCTACTGGCAATGAAATGCTGATTGTATGACGGTTGTACTTCTACTGGCAATGAAATGCTGATTGTATGACGGTTGTACTTCTACTGGCAATGAAATGCTGATTGTATGACGATTGTAATTCTATTGGCAATGAAATGCTGATTGTATGACGGTTGTACTTCTACTGGCAATGAAATGCTGATTGTATGACGGTTGTAATTCTACTGGCAATGAAATGCTGATTGTATGACGGTTGTACTTCTACTGGCAATGAAATGCTGATTGTATGACAGTTGTACTTCTACTGGCAATGAAATGCTGATTGTATGACAGTTGTAATTCTACTGGCAATGAAATGCTGATTGTATGACAGTTGTACTTCTACTGGCAATGAAATGCTGATTGTATGACAGTTGTACTTCTACTGGCAATGAAATGCTGATTGTATGACGGTTGTACTTCTACTGGCAATGAAATGCTGATTGTATGACAGTTGTACTTCTACTGGCAATGAAATGCTGATTGTATGACAGTTGTACTTCTACTGGCAATGAAATGCTGATTGTATGACAGTTGTACTTCTACTGGCAATGAAATGCTGATTGTATGACGATTGTAATTCTACTGGCAATGAAATGCTGATTGTATGACAGTTGTAATTCTACTGGCAATGAAATGCTGATTGTATGACAGTTGTACTTCTACTGGCAATGAAATGCTGATTGTATGACGATTGTACTTCTACTGGCAATGAAATGCTGATTGTATGACGGTTGTACTTCTACTGGCGATGAAATGCTGATTGTATGACGGTTGTAATTCCCACTGGCAATGAAATGCTGATTGTATGACGGTTGTACTTCTACTGGCAATGAAATGCTGATTGTATGACGGTTGTACTTCTACTGGCGATGAAATGCTGATTGTATGACGATTGTAATTCTACTGGCAATGAAATGCTGATTGTATGACGGTTGTACTTCTACTGGCGATGAAATGCTGATTGTATGACGGTTGTACTTCTACTGGCGATGAAATGCTGATTGTATGACGGTTGTACTTCTACTGGCGATGAAATGCTGATTGTATGACGGTTGTACTTCTACTGGCAATGAAATGCTGATTGTATGACGGTTGTACTTCTACTGGCGATGAAATGCTGATTGTATGACGGTTGTACTTCTACTGGCGATGAAATGCTGATTGTATGACGGTTGTACTTCTACTGGCGATGAAATGCTGATTGTATGACGGTTGTACTTCTACTGGCGATGAAATGCTGATTGTATGACGATTGTACTTCTACTGGCAATGAAATGCTGATTGTATGACGGTTGTACTTCTACTGGCGATGAAATGCTGATTGTATGACGGTTGTACTTCTACTGGCAATGAAATGCTGATTGTATGACGGTTGTAATTCTACTGGCAATGAAATGCTGATTGTATGACGGTTGTACTTCTACTGGCGATGAAATGCTGATTGTATGACGATTGTACTTCTACTGGCAATGAAATGCTGATTGTATGACGGTTGTACTTCTACTGGCGATGAAATGCTGATTGTATGACGGTTGTACTTCTACTGGCGATGAAATGCTGATTGTATGACGGTTGTACTTCTACTGGCGATGAAATGCTGATTGTATGACGATTGTAATTCTACTGGCAATGAAATGCTGATTGTATGACAGTTGTACTTCTACTGGCGATGAAATGCTAATTGTATGACGATTGTAATTCTACTGGCAATGAAATGCTGATTGTATGACAGTTGTACTTCTACTGGCAATGAAATGCTGATTGTATGACGGTTCAACCGTTGTAATTCTACTGGCAATGAAATGCTGATTGTATGATGGTTGTAATTCTACTGGCAATGAAATGCTAATTGCATGATACATGTAGTTGCAGTTTTACGTGTCGGTATATCTTTCTCAGTGCAGAGTTGAGTCAAGGTGTTTTTAAATTGTATCTGTAAAGGGAATATTTGTCATTACTTTCTTCTTTCACATACTTAGTATTCTGTCAGAAGCATTATATTCAGTCTCACTCACTATCAACGGTCATTCGTGCCTTTTTTCCTACGTTTTATCTAAAACTAAAGTCGTCGCCTCGCTCTGATCCAGAGAAATACTGTTACCGCGTACTGATGTACTGATTATTTAGCAACATCACAACAAGTGCCGGCGCGGAGACACAAGAGTCCATGCCTATGGCACTCACAGTTTCCTATCAGTACGCAATAGTATTCAGTGCTACGAAGCGAGGCAACAAAACTTTGTTTTAGATGAAGCATAGCAAAAAAGGCATCAGCGACTGTTGACAGTCTATCAGTAACTCAAACTCTGATTTACCAAATACTAATTGAATGATAGAAAATCAAAAACTCTTCAGAAAGCTGTTTACTGCCACTATTTAGATACTTTTCCTTGTCAATTTTGATACAGTTTAAATTTGATGACAAGTGGTGATAGTTAGATAGTCAGTGTACATCTTAATTTCAAATTCTATATGACTAGTTTGAATCTCAGTTCAAAAATAAAATTATGTAAACAACACATATTGCCAACTTTATTATGATTATGGGATGTAGCTTGAGGGAACTTAGACACACAATAAGACATAGATCAACAGAAAGTACAATAGAAATAATCATATTGTGCAAAGATACAAAGACATCACCAATAGTTACCAGTACCCAGTATTCAAATATTTGACACATACATATCTATTGTGTAATTATTATACACAATGTATTTTTAATCTTGAATTTTTTGCATTTATTGCTACAATTATGGTTATTACATGCAATGATTGTGAATACTGTAGTTATTACAGAACTTGACATGAGGTCTGTATATTTGCATACTTAATAGGAACATATATTTGCATACATAATTGTGATAAAAGCATTGTATACTGTATATCACAAAATGTAATGTTTTTGACAGTGATTATGTCAGGTATAATAATAATGAATGTATTGTTGATGATATAGGTTATTAGAATCTTGGTAGGGTGTCTAGTCAGTTTTATGGCAATAGAATCAGACAACTTTATAAACCATCCTAAAGCAGGAAAAAGGAGTGTGTGTGTAATGTCAGCAAAATAATCAATAGTTAGCTGCAATGATTTGACTATTTGTAGATATTTTATGAGCAGTCAAGATAACCTGTAACTAATGCCTATGTGATGTCTGTTGGTCAGTTCAAAGGTCAATGTATCATAAATTGTGAAATAGCTTTAATAAATCCCTTGAATTTAATCAAAACAGAATTTATTTTGATTTATGAGTGTAGTACATATATAGTGGGAAATGATATCCAATGTGTTCAAAATTTAGTATTTTTTAGTAGTCATTTACTAGTATTGTGATTTATGAGTGTAGCACAACATATCAGAGATAGTGGGAAATGTTATCCAATGTGTTCAATTTTTAGTAGTCATTTATTGTGATTTGTGAGTATAGCACAACATATCAGAGGTAGTGGGAAATGTTATCCAGTGTGTTCAAAATTTGGTATTTTTAGTAGTCATTTATTTTAAACGTTATGTCTACTAGATTCCTTTTGTAGAAGGAAAAGTTGCCGAGTTGTTATCAGAAACTTGTTTTCATGAAGGACCCAATTATTGTAACTACAGTTGTTCAAACCCCATGGCCTCAGTGGGGCAACTGTGGAATGTTCCTCCAAGAGGTGCTCATTCCTTAAGAGCACAAAAATGATTGTGACTTGCATGAATGGCACCCAGTACAGCTGTCTTCGTTCAGAACAGTTCAAACATAATGATTTATTGATCTGTGTGTTGTATGTTTAATTTCCACTTCTACGTTTTAATATTGGTCTATTTCCTGGATGATATGTAGTGCATGGTTGTTCATACATTTGGAGATACGTGTCTTGTCATTCAGTTTTGCTTTAAAACATGTCTGCATAACATTAATATGGCTTTATACGGCTTCCCATCATTATTTATGTCTTGTTTACAGGCTTTCATTATATCCAATAGTAAAAAATACACAATGAGTATGCAAAAGACACTCCTACTACACAGTGTTGCTGTAAACTAGCATTACCACTTCTACCCAAGTTGACTTGTATATAAAGGCAACACTGCTAGCGGCCATATTTGATTTTGTTGTGAATTAAACAAAGGGCAATATCTAGCAGAAAACAATGCGCGAGAAATTTATGAAAATTGCACTTAGCTTATCTTGATGTTTTACCATTGAATAGTATGATTCATCAATTTAAAAACTAATCATAATGCTATAAATCTAAACGTCTAATGTCTATCGTAAAGCCAAGTGTAAAACCTATTACTCAATATTTGTGTTATATGCAAATTAGCTAATCAGTATGCAATTTGATTTACTTCATTTGTAGCCAATTGAAGATGGCAAGTTACCACCCCATGATGCACTTGAGAATGTATTACCTGAATACCAATACATAGTGGCTCATAGTCCCAGACGATATCCAGCAGAAAACACACCTCCTCCCAGTAACAAGAGAGGGGATCTGATACCAACAAGGTTACCTCCACATCGACCCACAAATGCTTTTACCCAACCCCCAGCAGCACCAGTACGTGAAGACACAACGTGAGTAACCAAGGCTAATTCTATCATTATGTGTATCTGTATGCCTGTAGTAGGAATACTTCTCTAGACTGTTTAGTTACCGGTGTAGAAAATAAAAGGGGAGCACTTAATGTCAAAGGGTGATGGGGCCATCTCTGTCTGTATGTCTCTTTCATCTTCTTTATTTCTCTGTCATTTCACTCTTCTCTCTGTGTCTGTATCTGTATCTGTGTGTGTCTTCTCCCCCTTTTCAGTCCCAGTTTCTGTCTGTCTGTCTGTCTGTCTGTCTGTCTGTCTGTCTGTGTCTGCCTCTCTCTATGTCTCTCTCTCTATCTCTATCTCTCTCTCGTCTCTCTCTCTATCTCTATCTATCTCTCTATCTCCCCCCCCCCATCTTTTGACAAAAATCGCACCTTTTTTTATTAAGTCAATAAAGGTGGATTAATGATTGTTATTGATGTGAAAGTAGTTTTTACAGTTCATTCTTTCTATAACAAATACTTAGAATGTCATATCCATTGATTTACAGTCAATTTGTACCAATACCCAAACCACCTTACTCAGAAGAACACGCCATGTCACTACTTGACTACCAAATGAAAGAACTAGACAACTACAGAGATGCCATGAAAAAAATGGGCAAAGATATCCTACGACTAAGGGAAGAGATTGCCAGACTTGAAGGAGAAAACAGTCAGCTAAGAAGACAGCTTCATATGCATGATGACTCCACTAGAGCCATGTTATATGCAGCTGATATCGAGGCACTTAGTAGGGCTGAAATTATGGAAAGATTCTGTAAGTCACACTCAGTCATTTATCTTATATTTGGATTTGGCAAAAAGTTGTCATGTTCTGATGAGATTGGCAGATGTGTATAGGCCTAGAATATGACACAGTGAGAGATCATCAGTTGGCATTTATATGTTGATGATGAATATTAAATACACTTAAAAGCATTGTAGAGTTAGAGGACAAATCCTATGGCAGGTCACAGTTAGAGGACAAATCCTATGGCAGGTCACAGTTAGAGGACAAATCCTATGGCAGGTCACAGTTAGAGGACAAATCCTATGGCAGGTCACAGTTAGAGGACAAATCCTATGGCAGGTCACAGTTAGAGGACAAATCCTATGGCAGGTCACAGTTAGAGGACAAATCCTATGGCAGGTCACACTCATACAGCTCACCTATGTACATCAATGTACAGTATTGTATATATGCATGTAGGTACCTTATGAAAATTGTGAGCATAGAATGGTTGGAAGAAATCTTTTTGAATAGAGACAAAATAGTTCACCAGAAAAACATTTGTATATAAATGGGGGTTTTGATATGTCCTGTGTGACATCACTCAAGTGAAGGTTTGGATACATTTACATGATAAATGTTATCATTTTTTATTGACATTGATGTGATCAGAGAGTGAGTGTGCTCTATATTAATATGATGTATTTTTGTTTTATTCCTACAGTACTTTTGAGAAGACAATTAATGAACCAATCTGGAGAGACAACTCATTACAAAGACAAACTACAAAGATTACAAAATGAAATTATCAAGGTTTGTAAAAAAAATAGTGATTAGAATGACTATCAATAGAGCATGACATTATATTCATACTTTATACACTTCACACTATTATCTCACTATTGGAGGACTTGCAATAAAAACAGACAGCAAGTATTGAGATGAAGTATTCTTCATCTAACATGTAGATGTTCATAGAGCCAGCAAGTAGTCTAGGTCCTATAAGGTATTATTACGATTTATACCTCCTTAGACATCATGTTGGCATCCAAACTTACACTGTATCAAAAACTAGTCAGTTGTGTGAATGGTTTTCATATGCGCACTGTAGTTGTATTGTAAGAATGTTATAAAGAGAGAAGTGTTTCTTTGTAAAGCTATATGTTCTGTTTTCCAGAATACACTTTCACAGATAGATCTAAATGCAAACATTTCGGGATTTAATTTAAATATGCTATTGTGGTCTTTTTTGGTTGACAGAAAAATGATAAAGAGAAAGAATATTTGAAACTACAAGATGCACATCTAGCACAATCAGCAATGTTACAAAAACTACAAAGTAAACAAGAAAAAGTGAAAAAACTGGAAGAAACTATTAAAGAACAAGAAAATGTCATTGAAAAACTGGAAAAAGTTTTGAATGAAAAAATTAAAAATGGGCAGATGGCAGGTATGTGCTATTTCTTTTACAATCAGTCGTTTTGAATGATGTTTTCCCCAAATTTGACCAATTTTTTTTCTATTGTACATGAATTGTGTGTCTGTCTGTCTGTCGGTCTGTCTGTCTGTCGTTCTTGTGTTTGAAGGATGTAAGTGTGTATATGTGTTTTCAATTTGGCCAACCTGTTTGTCTGTTAACAAATTTATTGTAAAATGAACATAAGATTAATTTGCATCCAATAATTTTGAGAATAGATTTTCAATCAAATGTATAATCTCAGTTGACAATATTCTCATTGGTTATAAACCACTTGTCAATAGATTTAACCATTAATTCCTATTTATCTGTTATTGTACATCATCAGATAAGAAGTCTGAAGCCTATGCCGCATTGAGTACAGAGAATGCCAGACTTAGGGCAGAAATAGAATTTATGAAACAAAACCCACAGTCTAAGGTAAGTAGAACTTACTACATCCACCTTGTAGCTTCTCTTTACACTACCATATGTATTAACACTATTTATAAAAAACTGCCATATACATTTTGAATATTTAATTATATGTTTACACTACCATATTTGGACATGTTCAATATTTACTGGTATTTTCACGCTACTACCATATTTGGATGTTTCCAATACTTTGTGGCATTTTCATAATGCCATATTTGGAATACTTACCAATATTTTCACATTACCATATTTGGATAGGCAACTGCACTAGATGAAGCTGAGAGAATGGAGTTGTATGCCAAGTTGGACAGGGCAGAGGGCCGGATTATGTCACTAGAAAAACAGGTATGACAAAGATTATCTTCATTTGTTTAAAATTTTTACATGTTTAATTGAGGAATGATAATTTCATAATGATTGAGATATGTTCTCTTCCATAATTATTTTAAGTACCAACATTCAACAGATCCAAGAAAGTTTTACAAAATACAAAATCCTGTTTACACAATATGGCAGGTAGTTGTAATAAACTGTTTATTATATCGTTGCCATGGTATCATAAACTAGTACATTCTCATCTGAAAATCAGATGTTTTGAAGAGAAACATACACATATAAGTATGTGTTCCTTATTTTGTCTCCACATTTGGTACTATTCCTATTCCGTAGTTGAGAATTGGACAAACCTGTAGAATTGAACCATAAATTCAGACTCAGTAAATGTAAGATTGTCATCTATTACCACAGCTGGAATCCAATGCCAGGAAATGGGGCAAGGAACGGGAATCTATGAATATCCGTATGAATGAACACACCACTGGATTTACAAGAGCATCACCTATCTATCTTAGGGATACATACCGGGATCCATACCGGGATTCCTACAGGGATTCACATCGGGGTTATGTAAGTTATACAATATTTGTGTACACTGTCAGTGTAGCCCTTTACACAGTTAAAAGATGCAAAATACATACAACACCATGGTTTGTGTAAGAGCAGGGGAGTTAGACTGCACTATTTGTTGGTGGTTATCACCTGACTGTATGGCTGTTGACACACACCCACACACTTTAACGTGTTATGAAATGAACGTTTTTCTTCTTTTACATTAACAGGATGATGACTATCTAAGCAGAAAACTAAGAAAAAGCAGACTAGATCCATTGTGAGCACATCAACTCTATAGCCATCTGTAGACTAGATCCATTGTAACTCAACGGTGTATAAGTACATGTATTGGACATAGTGATCTCCTCAGCCTTTCAAAACTACTGTGAAGTTGACAAGTAGAGACCAATGGATAACCTGCATCCTGGGATACAATGAATAGTAATATCATGCAATAACTTTATTATGTGACCTGAGTCTGACTATTGTCAGCTGTAGTAATAACTGGTGCTGTAAGTAAACTAAACTCATCATGAGTAGATCACACAGTAGAACATCAGGCATTGCTGTTTCACACAGACCAATTAGACTACACGTCTCTTGTACATCACTTTGCTCACACAGTGGAGAACCTGACCAATCATATTAACTGTTACAAGGATAAGAATATTTGCAGCTGTAGCCATCCGTTAAATATCTGGTGACAATGATATGTCTTTCTATACATACAATAGTTTATGATGATTCTATGAATATCCACATAATACTGAAGGAACGCTGTAATCTCCTAGGCTTTCCTTGTGTAGACAATTGCTAGATGTTATATTTACCAAAGTGCCAAGTGTAATTAGTAGAGTTAGTTATTTAGTATCACATTAAAGTATAAAGTACATTATAAAGAGTACACCAGTATGGGCAACTTGTTGGTTTCAAGATACATTACTATAAGACAGAAACCCTTCAACAGACAGGACCCCTTCAACAGACAAGATCCCCATTCAATAGACAGGATCCCTTCAACAGACAAGATCCCTTCAACAGACAAGATCCCCTTCAACAGACAGGACCCCTTCAACAGACAAGATCCCCTTCAACAGATAAGATCCCCTTTAGTATTTGTACATCTGTACTACTTTTGAAAGGCTCAAAGGAATACAGATATTAATTATTGGCAGCTTTACTTAGGTTGCATTGGATGAAGCTATTTGTGTTACCACAATTTTTACATCAAAGATACATGACAATGTACATATAGATGCTAACTATTCCACTAATGTGACAACCATAGGACCCCCTATGTGTACTGTCAAATGACAACCACAGGACCCCCTATGTGTACTGTCAAATGACAACCACAGACCCCCTATGTGTACTGTCAAATGACAACCACAGGACCCCCTATGTGTACTGTCAAATGACAACCACAGACCCCCTATGTGTACTGTCAAATGACAACCACAGGACCCCCTATGTGTACTGTCATATGACAACCACAGGACCCCCTATGTGTACTGTCAAATGACAACCACAGGACCCCCTAAGTGTACTGTCTGTTGTGCAGGGAAGTCATGTAGTGTATTCTGAAACCAACCGAGAGGTCCATCAGCACTTGCACATATTTACCTACAGTACTATTTCATTAAAAGACTTATTTGGAAATGTCCCTCTCAACCAGGATAGAATTCAGTAATTTGTCTGAAATAAATAGTTTTGATATTTATGAGAACAGACAAGAAAGTACTTAGCAATGTTGTCAAAGAGACACAAATGCATTTTCCAAGTATGATGCACATTTACAATTTATTGTATATAGATTTTTATAATAATTTCTGTGAAGTCATTGGGGAAGGGCATCTTTCATTTTTCTTTTCTGAATGGCAGTGGTAGAACTTGGACAAAAAAGTATTGCTTTGTTTTTGCTTTTCACAATCATAAGTGAGAAGATGAAGAGATGACATAATTAAGACTACTATCAGACAAGATAGAAATGAGTACCAATGTAACTTTGACAAACAGTTGACATGCTAGCTATGTTTCACCTGTACCCAGTCCCACCTCACGGAGAAATTCCATCCAACTATCACATGTTGAGAAACATGAAGGAGTATAGAGTTTTGAGAGTTTGACACACATGACTTGTGAATTGAAAGACAAAATATTTCACTTCAAGCAAAGGTTTCTATAAAAGTGACTGATAGAATGAGAGACACATATTACATAGTTTATACCTATTGGGAATGTTCATTGTTTAGGGTCTTGTACAAAACTTTAATATCATCTTTCATTAAAACAGTTTATCTATCTGTGTTGAACTCCTAAACTCTACACACCATTCATGTTCATTCATATTCCATTTGATGAATTTCCAAAAATATATATTTGAGGCACAACAGTTTTTACTTCAGTATGTACCATCAAAATCACACATACCACTTGTGTTTGAACGTCAAATGAAGGAGGCTTGGAAATTTATCACAATGTAGAAACTTTTATTTACTAAACTGTTCATACTTACAAATGTAAAAACCTACAGTATTAAACTGTATATATATATATAATTATTGTACAGCTTCACATACAGCAGAAGACAGTAAGCTGTGCAGGAACAAATGTCAGAGTGAATATCATTGTGTGTCTGTCTCTTGTAGAGGTTGATTTATATACATTTTAATACAATTGTTGCATATGTCTGCATGGTATAGTGCAAATGTAGTGTACAATCATACGATGAATGTGTTTGTTTTGTATGTCAGGGACACATGCTATCTTTCTAGTAAACGTGACCCACTGCAAGACAGACACAAGAATTGGATTCTGACTTTCGTTCCTGTACAGTTTACTTTCTACTGCTGTGGGTTTCTTTTCTCTGTGTCTTCACTGGTTTAAATAGAAATGATAAAACTAGTTCTGAATTTTAATTTTAATTTCATTATTTTTAATACGTCATTCCATGATATTTAAGGCAGATATGGTTTAATTATTTGATTTGCCACAAGACATTCTTGTAAAATATGTGTATATTTCTGTATACAGACAAAAGGGCAACTATTTGTAAATAAAACATTTCTTGAAGGATTTCAATTGAATTTTATTTATAAATAAATTAATAAGTAATTGATAATACATTTGTCATGTCTCTGTTTTATTTCAAAACAAGAATACAAATACAAGATTCTATGATACCTCACAACGTATGAATATATAATTAGATACATACAGACCACATTGTGAACTGGAAAGTTTTGCTGAAGACTAATTTTCACTTATTTTGCTGGAAAACAAACATGCAAAAATAACTAATGATTAAACTGCCTTCTTGTACATAAACACAATGTACGAGTCAGTAAAAATATTCTTTGGAAACTAGCTGAAGACTGTAATATCGCACAATTTTCTAGTAGTGAAAATATATAATATATGTTTACACATAAACCCTCCAACGGGTCTATGGTTTACAGTTAAGCTTAGGGAGCCATCATTATGTATGGCCGGGGGAGGGGGTGGTTCAGAGGAATTTAGAGGGGAGTAACATGGACATGGCAAATAATGATAACTACCGTAGCGAAATCGACAACTATTGTCTCAACCCCTGGCCCACTCAATGGCTATTAAGTACGCTAGAGGGCGATCTTCAAGTTCGTTGCGTGATGACACATGATATGAAAGGCTGGTAGAAACGATTGAGGGCGATCTTCAGATACATTGCGTGATATACAAATGTATCATCGTCAATGCATACACCAAATAATGTAGATAAAGTTGACCAGACCCACTCTCAACGTCCTCTGGAAAAAAAGAAAATAATAATATAAGTGTTCAACCCGCTTTCATTATATTGAATGATCTCTACATACATAGTAGTTAGTATATGAACTATACATACTACACCTGTGCTCTAGAAATACATGTGTGGATAACTGCGACAGATCTCCGGAGTTTAATGAGATGTATTGGAGTTATTGGAGCACATATTTCCAGAGCTAACCTGTGATTGAAGTGTGAAGTACTGACGAAATCTAAAATCAACTACCTATATAACGGTGAGTGGTCCCGAGAACTATTTTAGCAGTTGATTTATTTCACTTAGTACAACAATTGGGTAGGTGCTGTGTTTTTCTTATATCGAATTATAATCCTACTAGTAGGCAGGGAGGGGGAATTTGATTTAAGCAATTTCTACCATAATATTGTCATACGACTATGTATGTTTATCCTGGAAGCCCTAGGATTCATACACAAGCCCTTTTCTTCCACGATTGAGAAACAGACATATGTTTCGTACAATCATTCTGTCGAATTCAGTTAGACACGTGATTTGTTCGATACATGTATGTTTCCCGACCAAAGTGGATTAAAAGAAAATTTATCAAATTTAATTCATGATTACGGTTTTCATTACAGCACACGAGAGTTAGTTGCAATATTGAACTTGCCTGTATCACAATGTTCACCTGTCCATCCATCGGAACATGTACACGATGTACTTGTAGAATCATCAAATGTACAGTCTCCATTTACACAAAGACTTGTGCCACACTCGTCTATCAACGGAACAGAGAGACGGCAGCATGAATCTAACATGTATAGGATGGATATTAGGTATTATATCAGGAGAAGATTAGACCATCATGGCGCCATCTGCGACAGCATCATGCCATTTACAACGTCATATTCAACCAGAGAGATGCCTCAACACACCAGTTGTATTCTTACTCCAACTGACTAATTACGACTAAAGTGTCACATTTGAATTCATATTACTACTCATAAACATGTGAACGCCTTGGAAAAGATCAAAAGGTTTCAGGCCCGAACTATCTACCTTTCGTTTTAAAATGTTTGGACTGACAGCCCCCGGCTGCATTGTACATTACAAAACGTATCATTATTATCCCTATTAGCCTCTACAACAAAAGTGTGGCTTGATCATATCAAACTAAGGTAAACCTCGATGCATGAATGTACAACAACACATACAATTCTCAGCCCTTGTTGCTAGGGGACGATTTTTAACCATGTATCTTTAATTCCAGGTAAACATATTTGGCGTTTTTATTGAAAGGATACATCCTAATGGTTGTAGCATAGAACAAGACGAGGGATGGATGGTAAAGATTTCAAATGAGTTAATATGTAAATGAAGTCTTTTGTGTTAGTGTGTGTGCTTACGTGCGCCAATAAAACTATTTTGGTACATACACAGAAAATGTATGCACCAATGCTTTTACGGGCATTGTTTCATATTGTAGATATATTCACTTCATGTCGTGCTGTATATTGGCGTATACAATAAACAACGTAGGACCTGAACCTCCTATACATTGTACGGTAGAAAGATTTATAATATGATCAAAGGTAATCTTTACCACAAAGATCTCCTGTCCACGGTCCATGGCAAACACACTGTGAACTAGAACACGATCCATGTATACACGTACCAGAACCACATACAGCTATAACAAAATCATAACATATACATAATAAGTCGACTGATAAATGCAGTGGGACGTTATAGCATAAATAGATAGGTTGTCTAATTTTGAATTTCATTCACCGTCTTAATTACCTGTAACACAAATATCTGCGACGTTGTTGCAAAATATCATTAAATAGATGTAGTGCTATGTCAACTAGTAAATGTAGATATTATGGCAGCACCTCCACTATGAAATATTTGCATCGAGTTTTACACTCTATGTGGTAAAAGTGTTCGTTTTTACGAACCTACCCTATAGTGGCGCAGCCTAAATAATTGTAACATCGTATTAATGTTGAGTTAACTCAAAGTGTTATCTCTGATCCTGGTATGGAATTATGAAATGAGATATCCCCGCGACTTTTAGACGGTTCTTCAACTACTATAGTACTATGTAGAAACATCAGGAGTTGAATTGGTGGAGATCTTGTCACGAATTCTATAAAATTCTAGACACTATCTGACATGTAGTTCAATCGTATATATAACACTACGCAATAACAATATTTTGGTTGACAAGCATACCTGTCCATAGCTGTTAATTTCTATTTAAAAATCTGCTTTCCTACATATCACATCCAAATTTGACAAATAACAGTGCAACCACAACAAACGTCAATACAAAATGATAAAACATAAACATACTACAATCATTGCCACTCCATCCTTCGTCACATTCACATAGACCAGTAGTTACATCACAGTTACCATGGAGACATGCTTCATCCGAACAGGAATCTAACAAAAGTATACAGGAACAGTTAAATTCAAATTAATTACATATAATGAAAAGATGTTTTTTAATCAATCAGTATTGAATACAATTTTTTTCCAGTCACTTGGTTAACAATTTCAATTTCAAATTGGTTACCTATACCAGCTGGGGACGTATAAACAGATTCCGGCCAGTGTATATGTCCCTGCCTATACTGGCCGGAATCTGCCACGTATTGTAATACCCTTTGTGAAAAATCACAAAATATATTTGAGATCGATTCGTTCATTCGGAAATGTACTACCTGAAGTAAAACACCTGTCGTGGATCATGTTGGTGTTATACATTGGGTCGGCAATGGATGTATTGAGAAGTGCTGAACTTTGACAAAGTATTAATGTTGTCCAACTATATTGTCAAACTTTACAAGCAGTAAATAACCATCATAAGTCTTACCACATATTGTACCATTCCAACCAGTATTACACTCACAGTGTGTAGAATTACAAGTACCATGGAGACACGTCGCCACTCCACATGTGTCTATAGATAGACAGTATTCAAAACAAAAGGATGGCTGGTTTATGATACAACTTTAAACTAACTGCTGATTTATCTAAATTTTCTCTCATTGATCTCAAAAGATTAGATGTTCCATGTTGACATTCAGTACAAATGGCGTGAAATACTATATTGTGCTTTATCCTTCTACTTTTTTAGACACCTTCTTTAGAAAACACTTGTGATTTAATCGACAGATTCAATTGATAAGAAATGTGATCATCACAATATGATGATCACATTTCCTATCAATTGAATGGCAATTGGCTATATAGGATGGCTAGCTGAGATATAGAAAACCAATAGAAAATCAAAGCCATGTCGTATTAGACTAGGTAGTATTTGTCAAAATTACAGCACAAAAGAATAATTTGGTCGGATAATTTAAGTAATAAATACTTAGACATTTATACATGTAATATCACCGATAAACAACCTTCATCGAATGACCCGACGACTCGTCTTTACTTCTTCAATTTGGCAAAATAAAAAAAATGACGCCCTCTATGACAAGATTAGAAAAAAATATATATAGGGTGGATTTAGAGCCAGGTATTGATATTTACCACAAGCTGTTCCCATCCATCCAATCTGGCATATACAGTTATTACTACTATCACACGACGATTCGGCATTAACACACGTCACTTGATTGCAATCTGAAATGTATTGATGACATCCGTGATGAACAAATTAACAAAACGATTGCACAAACAACCCCCCCCCCACCACCACCACCACCACCACCACCACCACCACCACTACCACCCCCATTATTATACTGTAGAGATTACTAGTGACCAGTGGATTATATTGGTTCTATCCTTAGCAAATACACAGTAGAGAGATGGTCACTGAATGACATAATCTTTGTTCATAAATGGGGGCAATTGCCTTTACGACTGTGTGCGTGCGTGCGTGCGTGCGTGCGTGCGTGTGTGCGTACGTGGTAGGCCTAAACTTTTCATAATTTTGATAAATTTCGCATCTTGTCATTTTAGCCGCCAATACTCTTTGAAGGAGAAATTTAATTGGTCCGTCTTAGTAATTACAAATTAAAAAAATTATACATTTAGTCCAGCTAAATATTATATCATGACGATTGGGAATTTTATATTATACCAAAATACAAATGACTGTACAGCTAGTACAAATAATTCATTTTTGATTAATTTAATTATAATAAGTTAATGAATTTCATACCAAAAATAACAACTTGTAGTGGATAAAATTATCTAGTACAGAAATCACCCCATCTTGTAAATTTGAAGCATAATATTATGATATTACACCAACTATTTTGAATTATTACATACCTAAGGAATATGTCGTACAGGTAAGCAGGAAGAGTAGAATACACGCACTCCACAAATGCATCACTCTAGAATCCATAGTTGTGTTCCCAAAGTTGTGTGCTGTATTGAAGACCGTCGAAATTTCTGATAAAGTCGATTCGGAAGCTGCTACAGATCGACGCTTGCTTTTTTTCCAGGTTTGTACTTCTGTTCTGTTCTGTTCTGTTCTGTGAGAGACGAAAACATTTTCTATTCGATAATTATAAGTCACATGCTACAAGCATAGCCCTAGTACTGATGACTGTAGTGAATATTTTGTTGAGGGAATGGTATGCACACACCAGTCCCTCATCGTCGTCGCTATTACAAACACTAATGACAATGTTACAGGCAGGGCACACTCTTTGGTAAAACCTTTTGTCAGGTTTTGATTCTGGTCACTAAGAAAAAGTTATTCAGAAACGAAAGGATTATCCTAGAGATCATCCTAGTTTTATAATACAGTGTAATCAAATTCTTTCATTCGGGATTAACTTATAGTTCTGTCACACAGCAGTTTTAAGTTCATGCAACTTCAAATCCTATGTAGGCTGTAGACATGGAAACTATACAAGTGAAACTTCCTGACAGTATCAAGTCTATTGCAGTGACATTTTGGTTGATTTCGCAGATTCTACATCGTATTAAGGAGTCAAGCTTTGCATAATCAGCTATATGGTATATAACCCCCCCCCCCCACCCATATATCAATGTAATCTGTATACAAATCATTGATGTATGCCCTATATCTAAACCCAGTAACATATACTAAACGTCAGGGGTATAATACCTCTGTATTGTACGTGTTGTGGTTTTTAACGATCCTTCTATTATTCTCAGTTTTTACGAGTAGGAAGGGCCGTGATCTATGCATTGTATTAAAATAATGTACTCATTGAGTTCTTTCACCAGTCTTCATAGGTCGTAAGACATGTTAAATGTAGACTAGACGCTGTTCATCGTTGTAAAAGTACTTACCTGTTTACGGCATCGTCTGTAATCGGAAAACGAGCTTTTGCTTTCAAGCCTGGTCTCTGCTACGATAGGCTAAGAGTCCAGTCGAGTAGAGACGAAACATGTGAAAGTAGAATATTAACGGTCCAAAAAGTCTTTAGAAAAGTTTATGTTCCAGTGCCATAAGCCTTCACCTAACAATGACTATATTATTAACAATAAACACACTCGAATGAATTAAGTGGGAAAATGTAGCTCAAATAAACCTGGTACGTTGTAAAAGAAAGTTTTTCTGTAAGATTTTTGACCGAAAATATTCCACTTCACGTTTCTAACATTGCAATTGAGTTCATTTCATCGCTAGCTTCTCATATTACATGTGCACACTTAGCGATTACAACGATATATAAAACTGTAATGTATAATATTGTTATACGTTTGTCTAAAACAAAAAAATCTCACCTTGAACTACTTCAGTGAAGTGTACTTCTGGCGTGTACGTCTTTCAACTTTGCTACGCTGTTCCCTAACGGTGTGTCGTAGTTGTTTTCACTTCTACTACGGGATTCAACGTATATTCTTGACAACGTGTTTGTATTACATGTATAGAGGCAGAGCTAAACAATAAACTTATAGATTTACAGTCGAGTGCACTCGAGGTGACGCATTCTGCGGTGTGCTTGTCGTTAGGGAGAGGAACAGTTTCCTCGTTGGTATTTATGAAGTAAACTTTAAATGTATTGTGGAAACACATACAACTGCTTCGGGTGCATAAACTTGTCAGATCTGTCAACAAGGCGTATTGAGACCAAAACACTAGTAACTGGGGCCACTTCAACGATGTTAATGAAACATTTTCTGTCCTAGAATGACGCATATCATTCCATTTGTTTAAACCAATTGTAAGGCCTTTCACCCCTAAATTGTTTGATGTGGATATGGATAAGTAATTTGGATAAACATTTTTGTCGTAATAAGTTGGTTAATTTCAATGTAACTGGATAATTTGCAGCACTTCACTACGTATTAAAGTTACTGTATATATTTGTAAAGACTTGTCAGTAGAATGGTGGAGAGTCTGTAAAAGTGGTTGTTTTTTGAGTGTATAAACAGTCTGGTGTTTTTTTTGCAAATTTCCATGATTAAAGTTCAATGGGGGGGGGGGGGGGGAATGATTCTTTGGACAAACCTTAACCTTGGTCTCTCAATATTTAGAAATTCGAAATTTAGAATTTCTTCTGCCAGATTTCGTTCATCGCATGATTTAAATATTAAAAAGAACGCCATGATGGTATCCCTGAAAACCAAAGATTCTGTAGTTTTTGCTTTTTGCCAAAACAAATGTGTGAATTCCATTTCTTAGCTAGCCAAATGTCCTTGGTATCAGAAACTGAGAAATCTTTTACCAGCTTGGTTAAACAAAGATCCCATCATATGAAAGGTTTGCCCACATCAATGTAATGTATTTATATGCTATGCAATACAATGTAAAGAGTGCACTAGCTTCAAGTGGGACATTTTTTTCATCAAGTAACCAGAGATACATTCACTTAAAGTTGGTCCGTTACTTATAAAAGACATTGTATCTGTTAATTAGCAGTCAATATTATCCATAGGTGGTGTAGTGTCTAGTTTATATCTTGAGCTAAAACTTAGTTTTGAATCTGTTACTAAGTTAAAACTGCACTAGTTGTAACTGGAGTATCATTTTTCGATCAGACAACCACAATATATTCAGTGAATATCATTAAAATGCCACTAATTACACATTTTACATGTTAATCAGTCAATCTTATCCATAAATATTGCAGTTACAGGTTGAAATCGTGATCGCCATTGAGGGCGCTGATTTGTTGGCGCAGACCACAAGATCAATTTCATTTTCATGTATACAGTTACAAAAAATACTTTCACCAACAGGTATTTCAATATTATTCAGGGTCTATGATATGAGGAAATTATTTTATCTAACAAAATATTTCCAATAAAATGTTCCAGTTGTAACCACTACAGCTTTTAATGTATTTGACAGTGTCATCATTTTGCTCTATAAGCCTGACACTTCTTATACAATAAACCAAGCTAAGACGTTGTCTCTCCTTTCTCGTTTCAACACTTTCCACCTACTTGTTCTAGTTTACCTGCTATTTAAAAATGAACGATATCAGCGGAAATACATGGTAAAATAAAACTTATTTTTAAAATACTTGAAGCATGTTAGTCTGAGTATGTTTTACAAACATTTTAGGCTTGAACAATAGAGATAAAATGAGAATTATGATATACTGTGGTACTTTGGATCAATACAAGAGATATAATTGATATGATGTCTTTTTAATGTCATGGTTACTTTCATTTGTTGTCAACATTCACACACCAGCAATGATAGTCTCAGGGTGCTTTAAACTAATACCCTTCCCCACCCCATCTCACCTCCATCACAACCCACCCCACACACACACAGACACAACCCCAAACAAATTCAGGCAGCTGTATGTAGACTCATAACATAACAGATGGAACCACAAACAAAATCAAAATCTGTTATCAATATATGTTTTATTTGAATGATTTCAATATCAATCCCTAATGTTTTTTAAACATATCATTTCCAGGATAAATTCAAGCTTTTAGATTTTTGAATATAAACCTTGATTATGGTAAAATCAAAGTCAGAAATACAGCTTTACAAATATTTCATATACCATAGCAATACTTTGGGATCTGATGTCAACTACTATTTTCATATCTTTCATATCCCATCCATCACCTGCAATATTTTGAGACACATATCAAGCATTTTATTGCGATAACATGAAGATATTATTTCCCTTTTTCTTTCTAGGAAAACATGTTCTTTATAATGGTAAAGAGAAATGATAACTTATGATGTCTATAGAAGGTGCACATCACACTGCTTTTGCTGCAAACAAGTTCAGCATCTGTAAAGAAATCACTTGACACGATGCAGCACGTCACTAACCATTTTACCAATTCCATCAAATATATTGTGTAGTTGGGTATTACACATGTATGCTGGAGTGGTGACTATATTGTTCTTTTCATCAATATGGCTTTCGTAAAACAGGTGTTAAGGAAATTAGTCATACATGTCAGGTTCATGAGGTTCACTGGCAGGTCAATTTATGATCACAATTAACATCACTTTATTCATCTGACTGAGAAAATCTAGACATGCCTTGATTTCAGTATTACATAATGTGGTGTTGCCATCAATATACAACCCTGAGTGATACTGTTACTTGATTTCTACATCAAATAAACATTATAAGCCACATCAAAAAGTCTTTGGGAAAAAGACAGATTGTTTTCTCCATTACATGAATATCACATACATATGTGATAAACTTTGGGTGCTGGAGAATCATTTCATTATTTCGCAATTGTCAAGAAACACCAAATTGAAACTCAATTCAACTCTATTGTTCTCACATGGGTCATGGGTCATGGGTCATGGGTCATGGGACTTAGCAGACATACATATTTATTAGATTCACACTGAATATTCATGACTCCTAAGTGCGTATTGCCTTTATATAAAGTCTTTTTCAGTTCTATCGTTTTCACACTGGTCCACCAGAACTCATAGAGAGCCTATGAAACTGTCATTTTAGAGAGTAGTACAGATTTTTTATCTCCTGATGTTGGAATACGGTATTGCAAATACACCGGAAAGAAATCTGTCAATGTATTTTTTAAATTAGTTGCATTTTGGGGACTGTATTCAAGAAAGTGTTGACTCATACATGTTGAAAATGTTGAGACACTGACCCAGGATTGACAATTAGCCCTTTAAAGAAAAGTGAAAACCAAACTTGTCAAAAGGATATAGTGACATCCTTGTTTACATGTTTAGCTCCAAGTTCCTCCACTGCTCCTGCTGTTCCAGCATGTGGCCACTTCCCCTCTTCTTCTTTGTCTTGTCCTACGGTAAGCTCACAGCCTTCAATCACTTTAGCAGCAAGTACAGGGGCAATGCAGCATAGCCTAGAAGGGCAGAGTCAATTTATCCATGTAACAATGATCATATCTTGTAAACTGGACTGGAGAATATTTTGAGATGTAATATATGCATGGCTGGTAGAGCTATTCAGATAGTCAATTATGGCTCATCCAATCAGATTATGCTTCACTTAGATGTTACTTTTGATTCATCCAATCAGATTATACCATATGTTGATGTTATTTTTTACTCATCCAATGAGATTATAACTTATTTTGATGCCATTTTTGACTCACCCAATAGGTTTTTTATCGGCATGGAATTCTTTGAGCACTCTTTCCACATCAACATTGATTGAACATTTAGCTCCATCCACCGCAAAGGTACATCTACAAAATAAAAAAATAACATTTAGATCCATCCACAGCAAAGATAGATCTACATAGAACAGAATAACATTTAGATCCATCCAAGAACTCTTGTGGTCAACCAGCCATATTCAGTATAACTGTTGTTGACACCTTTCACTACAATTGTATATATAGAAACGTTAAACATGACACCTCTGTACAAATGTGTATGTTTGTTGTATAACAGTTCATGATACCATGGCTGGCTACACATATTAGTATCCTTTCTTTACAACACATCTTAATCTGCATAATTTATGTAGAGTATGTTAGCAAATTCAACGGAAAAAAATCTTTGTGCATCTTCAGCTAAAATAAATCCTGCCGTCATACTTCATACAAACACAGTATCTCTCAATATTTGTCACTGACACAAAACACTACATTATCAAATTCCTTTTTGATATTCTGGAAGAGCTTGTTTACTTACAGATTTTTTGCAGCACCAAAACCACCAGGAAAGACAACAGCATCGTAATCACTGGCTTTGAGATCTGTCAATGCGGACACTTTACCCCTAGCTATACGTGCAGACTCCACCAATACATTCCTAAAGATTTAGAACAATGGTCATTTCTATCACACACACTAAATGGCATTATATCTTTAAAACTTTTTTGTATGGTGAAAACAGAAACATATCAATATAACATACTCTTTTCAATTACTCAATTTACTTTCCTTAAACTGACGTTGGTCCACTGTCGCAAACCATGGCCTGTTTTATGGCACCTTCCTTAACATGCCACCCTAAAGGCCGTGGATGCATTTCAAAGTGTAGCGGAAGAAATACCAGCTCAGGTTTGTGAGAATGGCGTTGGTCAGACTTTCAATATTCGCAAACTACGTAAGTCCTCTTGACATAGATTTTGATTCAGAATTGGTTCAAAAGAGGTTTTAGTTCCTTTCTTCCATTCCTGGTTGTTCTACAAATCTTAGCATCCATGCCTTGAAGATTCAGAACATAAGTTTCTGTGTACATCTCTGTTATGAGAACAGTTACAATACACAGCAGTGATGATGATGGTCAAGCTATGTCACATATATATTAAGCCTGTCATTCTAATCATTCAGCTGTCATGCTAAATAAAGTAAGCTATTTCCATGAATTACATAATGTTTGTGAACTCATGAGAAACACAAATGATAAACCATAGACTCTACACACTGTGTGTCGGATCTATGGCTATACATATCAACAAAACTTCACAATGTCATAAACAAACAATCCAGTGGACATTGTGAAGTGGATTGTTTGTTTGTTTGTACTTTTACTTACCTACTTTGTCCTTCCATAGGTTCTCCCTTGGTGTGGTCAATCACATGCATTTGTGGGATATCAGGAGCAAATATTGCTGTATCAGCCCCACCTCGACTCAAATGAACCAGTACTCTGTCAAAAGTCAAAATAAAGTCATTGTTATAAAATAGTCGTTGGAGGACAAGTTTTGTGGTAAATTTTAAAATACAATTTGTCATATTGAGTAATCTGTTGTCCTGAGGTAATAATAAGTAAGTATATACTATTGTCACTGCTTTGTTTCATCCTTACATATTTTTTGTGGTCACACAGAACGTCATTTTTTTTTGGTTTGATTCCATAAATATATGGTCAGTTATGTAATAAGAAATATAGAAATAAAAATGCCCCCCCCCCCCATGACTTTATAACTGGCATTATCAAATAAATAATTGAATCATAAGAATTATACATTTATATTCACAGCTATAACTGAATAATGCATAATTAGAGGTGGGTTTTTTTTTCAAATGCTCTAATTTAAAGCTTTTTTTTTTTTTTTTTACTCATTTACTCTCTGTAGAGGAAACTGTTGAGCAATCAAAGTTTGAGATATATTGCTCTACTCAAATGGGAGTTTTCTATCTCTGATATTCAACTCTAGAACAACTCTTCCTCTATGAATGTGAATACAAAACCAACTTCAAAACTCAACTCTTCCTCTCTGAATGTGAATACAAAACTAACTTCAAATCCAATAACTCTCTGCAAGTCATTATTACATTAAGTAAAAACTTTAGACTTACGCAGATGCTTCATGTATTTCAGCACCATCATAAACACCACATCCAGACAATACCTACATTAAATTGATAAAAACAGACTTGCTTTAGGGTTGGAATGATTAGTTTACATTGTCAATATGGTTAGCCTCATATCTAGTTATATGGAGATTTTAACTATCGTCGCCTGTCATGATTTGCTAGAAGTGGTTTATTCACATCTAAATTTAGATTATGATTTCCTACAGTGACATTCAACTCACCACTGCTATATACCATGAAATCTATCCTTTATGATTAGCTACTCCTGTCTATACTGAGACATTCATAATGTCCATTAAATAATGTTTACATCATGTGATTCCAACTCTACAGACTGAGTTCATTCTAATCATGTGGTGACACTATTGATGTCATTTCTCAGCAGCTACCCATAAGAATTTGTGCCTCCTTTCTGTCCATAGAGTTTCATTTAAGTAAAAAAAGGAACAACAAATGCTAGTCATGATTGGAGATGATAGTCCAAATCCCAACACAACCAAGATACTATGCTACAATCAGTGAGATTTGTACATACTTAGTCTTCAAGCATTGAAATTTGAACAATTTACCCACTTATATCATCACTCTTACACTCACTGAACACATAAATGTTTCAGAATTGTCACTGTAAATTCCGTTATGTATACATACATTCTAAATTCAAAGACTAGCTCAAACCACAATATAAGATCTAAATGTTATCGAGAATTTCAATTTAGCCTATGTTGTGCAATATTTTCATTGCGAAGTACATGCACAGTATTACAGTTTCACATATGCTCTCTCCCTAAGCTCTTTCTTTCTTTGCTCCACTCTCGCTCTACTCTCCAGTAGTACCAGGTAGCATGGAAGTAAGAAACTAAGTCTGTACTTCAATACATGAGAATATTGGGGTATGATAAATATACTTAACTTACACTACGACTAGGTAAGTTTGAATTACACATGCACGGGTATGTGATGTGATGATAGCTAGTGATGTAATGCCTGGGTACGTACTAGAGTACGTATGTACGTGCGTGCCCTGGCGGGGAGCTCGGAGGGGGTCAGTTATATAAACACATCGTTGCGATGTATGGATGATAACACATTTCAGATCTTACCACAGCTACTTTGCTTCCCTCTTTGTGATGATGACAAGATCTCTGACTTGCCGACATTCTGGCGGTCAATGGTGCAAGTAGTGAACGCACTGCAAATGTGGTAGACAACATATTGCCCAGGGACTTTTAATTCATTGCCTCGCATTTTAAGTACAGTGGTCGTTGAAAACATTCTCTTGAAGTTTAGAAGAAAAAAAACACGTAAAACATTTTGCCATTAAAAAACTTGTATGTGATATAATTGTTATCTCTGAAAAAATACTAGCGTATTTTTGTACAATTTTACAGCAATAAATTACATGTACACTTACGAACCTACAGCCTATGAAAAGGTATATCATTATCAATCCTGACGTTGGTCAAAGGTCAAACATGTGTTCATTTCTGCATTTTTGAAGCGAAATTCCTTATACATGCCTTATTTATTGATGTACCGTATGTGGCATTTAAATAGCCCATGATTTTTTGAAGTCACTCTCAGCCAGAGTGTCTCTCTTGAAGGAGAGACTGCTGAAGACGCTGCAATGTGGTTTATGAAGACGACTGAAATCAAGCAGAACATGTGGAGCGCCACCAACGACGGCTCTATTTTACAGTCATGCAGTACGAACAATTCCTCGTGAAATCATGCATTAAACTGATGAAACTTCAATTTTAATAATAACTTTGTGATAAAACTTATTAACTTCCATAAATTGTAACTTTAATTTACCTTTGATAAAACTTACCAACGTCAATATTTTGTCACTGTAATTTACCTGTAACAAAACTTGTGTGAAGACCAATGCCTGGGTAGACAGCAATGGTGCCATTGGTCTGGGCTTATCAGCCTGCCATACCATGCCCCCGGACCACACCCACCATAACTACTGATCTGTCAGTCTAATGCCTGGGGGGTCATGACCAATTAAGGTAACACAATGTATACAACACACAGATAATGGGCAAAACCAAACCAAAATTAGAGACAGCAGTTATCACAAATGCACAAAGAGACTTGGGAACTGACAGTGTGGAGTTTTTTCAAATTTATTGGTACCCAATATTTAAGTTGTGAAAAGAGCTGTACCAATTTCTAGACATGATAAAACATGTTCAGGTACCTAAAAAAACCATAAAACTTTAGTCTGGTTCAATATAAAGGAAAAGTGCATGTAATTCAATATAAAGGAAAAGTGCCTGTATTCAAGGTGTTAAATTGATAAACTGTGGACAATAAGTACAACTTTACTTGTGACCATGTAGGGTGCACAACAATAGGAATGAGTTAAAATCCCTGAACTTATCTCTATGATTATATCTTTGGAGCAATATAAAATTAAAATCATACTAATTGCACAGCATATTTCCAAGGTTTTAGTTTATATACTGATTTTACTCAAGGTACGTGTAATACCAAGTAAGACTTTAATAATCATCTTTTAACGCAGCTAAGTATAAACTGTATTTAGATGTATCTTGAAACAAGTGACAACTTCCCATTGTAGTGCACCCCTAATGATACTGATAGGATGACTGAAAATTAGGATTCATGAATGAAAAAAAAAGTTTTGACGCTGTGATTACAAATTTTCATTTGTAACCATGAGTCCATGAACATTCACTGATATACATGTACTTCATTTACATATTCTGAATTGACATGACCTAATTAGTGTTGTGAGTTTCAAGTCATTTGATAGTATTACAGTAAACTTTGTAAGTTATCTACAATCTGTATTATTCAAGTTTGCCTGTATTCAATGGCTTTAAACAGCTAATACAAACGTTTTGTCTTTGTTATTATTGGTCATCCTCTGTGAGGAAAAATAATGAAATTTCTCATTTTGTCAAAATTCTTTTTTTCCGCTCGTCAACATGATGAAATACTTTAATACATAGTACTTTTATGATCTGTACAATATGTCATGTAATTAAGTAAGGTGTTGTGTCTTTCACTTTACACTAGACAATGTTACAACTTTACACAGATATACAAGAACTATTTTATGCATATAATTTAACACAAGGCATTCTATCAAAGCGATGCTCACAAAATAAGTATTTTATCACAATCATGATTAGTGTTGTTATCATTGTCACAGTTTCCATCATCATCTATGATATGCTAATAATCAATAAAGTCACTGACTTCATTATCATTAATGTCATCATCATAATCATCATAGAACCATAGTCAATCATTATCATGCATCATTGTAATAGGGAACTTGCAAACCCGCCATGTTGAATGTTGCATCATGGGAAATGTGATAATAAATACTGATGAATTGGTATTGTAAACATTACTGTTACATTGTTTGCAATCACGATCAATTCATAGTTACCCTGACCATTGTGGACAGTTTATTTTATCAGTAGCTCCAGATTAGGTATTACAATAACCACAGATAATCCAATAGTCCTTTGCATCTGAGCATGCTCAGTCTGGATTGCAAGTTCCCTATTGTTAGAATGGCCATATTTTATGAGTGTCTACAATGCTTCTATAAGGATAGCCATACTTAAAACAACCGACAGTACAACATTTCCTGACTTTAATTGTCATTTCTATGTCATTCAGACTTTTACATACACTTACTTTTTTAAATACTTTTTTTGTAAAAATTTAACTGACCAACCCATTTTTCTACAATGAGAAATACAGCATTAAGTACAGGTACCCTAAACATTTAAATAGAATACAAAACTCATGCATACATGTATATAAACTGCCTTATTTGAATCAGATTTAAAAGTTCTCTAATTTTCTTTCTTTACATCAGTTGATATACCATCATCTGTTGGATTTATCTTAATCTCCTCTTTCCTTTTTCGTTTTGGTTTGTAAAGAATTCCAATCCCAATAAATATTGCACTAATAACATGACAAATGAAATATGATGACATCCAATATCTTATAGTGTAATCCCATCTGAGGAGGAGGAAACCCATGGATAAGTACTCAAAACCTCGCATACGGAAAAACCAGTTTATCCAATCATAGGTTGTTTCATTCTCTGGTTTACGGAATGCTTTTATCATGACATCTTCAGCAAATAATATAATAGGGACCGTCATGAAGCTAAGGAAATATCCAGGATGTATACCATGCCAGAATGCACTCACTAACATAGTCACAGATGTTCTGAAAAAGTATCAAAGGTTAAAGGTCAGTAAGTATTGATTGTTTTGTCATATAGATGGAATAGACATGTTTTCAAACCCATCAACTCAGCAATGAGTGAATGTTAAATTATAGCAGGCCAGTCATGAAGGTTCTTCAACAGATCATGTGATTGCTACTCAATACACTCAATACACAAGTCTGATGTCATTTGATTTCTGGGGTGTTAATTTGTTCTTCACAGTACAACTTGTTTGCTACTCTACTCTTAAAAACAATATAGCATGGTACCGTATTGATATTTATCATTTACATAAATTAACATACAGATTGTTGTGGGTGGCTTCTTATCACTATATAGAACAAACAAAAACAAATTTTTCAGTCTATGACCCTTGAGAAAGTGATTTCATGAAAAAAAATCAATAAAGACAAGGTTACTATAGTAACCATTGATATTTATTTACCAACAATTATCATTCACATAAAAACATGAACATAGATTTTTCACTGAGGGCGCAGTTTATCACTCACTTACAATAACAAATACATCAGTTTAACAAGCTATGACCTTTCAGAAAGTGATTTCATGAACATATCAAGACATGTGCTCTCATTTATCCTTACCTCCATGCCCTGCTTGGTACTCGTCTGTAGACAAAGTTTGCCAGCCACCATTGCACTGTCATATTCCATCCCCTCATTGCATCACGGAAAGTTGCTGTGAAGTCACATTTGTAGCCATCAATGTTGTTGACTGTCTCAAAATTGTATTCATCTACTGATGTCTGGTCTTCTTTGCTGTGTAAACATGAAAATAGTTTTCAGCATTTTGGTCAAAAACTCAGACTCTAACTGAACTGTGTAGTTTAGAGTTGGTTTTGCTTAGTTTATATCCAGGTTTCACATTGTCAGTCATCAAATATTAGTATGTCATTGATTGCAGCTACTGCCTTTTTAAAGGCCTGTGTTAGATTAGAATTAAAATTTGGGTATGAAAGATGACATATAAACCTAGTCCTGAACAAAAGAATGATTGTAAATGATCTCAATGGCTCCACTGATACAACAGTAGCAGTGTGCCCCCCTCCTCCACTGACACACACAATGTCTAGTGATGCACCAAAATTTGGTGTTCCCCTATCTCTTACTAGGTGGTGACTCACAAGAAATGCCAGTTTTTATCATTTTGACTCACAATAACAAAATGTGGCTATCATTAGAGGGCACACTGGATAGTAGTAAAAGTTTGCAGACAAAGTTTTATCATTTATGATATTCATTCTACTAAAGAAAATAATTCATGAATTCTTATTCACATTCTTGTTATCATCCTTGGTGTGTTGAAAGCATAAAAAGAGCAAATTTTGTTTGATGACTTACCTGTCTTTAGGCCATGTTATGGAAGGGCCTTGTCCACACTTGGGTTTGCTAGCAATAGGGTACGCCCCTAATGCTGACATGATACAGACACATTCAGATAGTACCCATGCAGCATACATCCTCATACGAAACACGAAGAACATTGGAACCATGAATAACGTGGCGTACCAGTAACCATGGTTATATAACTCATCAGACTTTGCATAATCAATGGTGAAGTAGTGTGAAGATACAAGAAAACACAACCCGTACACAACAATGAATTTCAGTTTTTCAGATAATGGCTTTATAGTTGGGATTTCACTGGATTTTTCATTGTGTACCATATCATAGTAAGTCTTGTATTTATAATAAGGACCTAGAAAAGAAAGAAATTATTTTATTCAGTATTCAGTATAAAAGTGTATTTTGATTTCATTGTCTTGTTTTCATCTTGATTGACAACAGTATCTATTCAATATAACTATAACAACATAGTGAACTACAGGATAGTGTGGCATATGCAAGTTCATCACAGTAAGCTACAACTTCTACACATTGCCATATGTATGGAGTAAACATTTTAACAGTTACTATGACAACTACAAATAAAATTGACAGCTCATACTCATTGGCAGTGTTGTCTTGTAACATACAGAGTGCAACGACCAATAACAATAGTTGTAGAAAGATTACAGTCTGTGGGACTGACCATAGTCTGTGGGACTGACCATACACTATTTTTCAATTTGCAACCAAATTAGGAGTACAGGTTGGAGTAAATTTAAGGATTAAAGTGACCATTTTGATGACAAATGGAATTTATTTTGGATTTTGGATTTATAAAATTAACTCCACTATGTTTTCCACCTGTCATACCATATACAACATAGGTGAAAGGTCAATGAAAGTTTAAAGGTCATGATATCATCTACTATGACATATTTTACTCACCTGTCATGATACCAACATAGCAGTAAGCATAATGAAATATGTCTACCACTGAGGGCTCTTCAATAATTGTCACTGGTGGTTTCTTTGAAGCTGTAGAATCAGTTTCTTTGACTGGGTTGAGTTTGGCAGCATATGAATCGTGTATTTCAAATGTCATACCAACCATCTAGGTAAAGAGAGAAAATATGAATCGTGTATTTCAAATGTCATACCAACCATCTAGGTAAAGAGAGAAAATATGAATCGTGTATTTCAAATGTCATACCAACCATCTAGGTAAAGAGAGAAAATATGAATTTAAAACCATTCTTATATTACATACTATTATGGATAAAAATGATAACAGAATTATCTACATCTTTGCATCAAAGTGATCCAATTAAACCTTTATTTTGCTGAGGTAAACAGTATGAATTTCTGACAATTGTCATATATGTATTAGGTACTATTACAGGTAACAACTGAAGAAGGAATTATCTAGATCTCAGTGCATCAAAATAATCAAATAAAATACTTTTTCTGAGGTTTGAGAACCATGGTAACAGATGGTATGTAAAATTTACATTCCATATATTTGGTGGGGAACCTGGTAAAATGTCACTGTCAGAGGAAAGTTACATATTAGATACTTACTACCATTTACATGTATGTGAAATAAATACACTACTTAAAGATTGTAAGTACATGACTAAGGATATCAAACCCTACATGTAGATTTGGGCATTTTACTTTTATCATTATTAGCCTATCATCGGGAAAACCAGAATTCCATGACCTTAGTTCATGACCTTAGTTTAATTTAGTGAAATTAAGGATGTACATGACTTGACTGTCATATAACTTGTATCTTGTGATATTGATGTTTTCCAATATGTCATATTTCACATTCCATATTTCCTGGTACAGTCCATCCCATATATGTACTGTATCCTGGGTGTGATAAGTAAGATTTCTACACACTATGAATGTGTCATATATCACATTCCATATTTTCTGGTACAGTCAGAGTCTATTCTATTCATGTATTGTGTCCTGGGTGTGATAAGTAAGATTTCTACACACTATGAACACATTCTCTCAGTAATGTTACACAGTCACATACCAATATTGATAAGACTCAACACTTGGTTCACGCTATGATAAACAAATTATTCTGAGAAATTCTTTTCTAAAATACTGTGTTAGAAAATACTTGTTCAGACTTCATATCATTAAAACTGACCAATAAAAACCTCTCCCTTCCCTTGCTATCAATATCCCTTTGTCATCTCATTGTTTTAGGCAGTGTGGTGACAAAGGTCAAAGGTCACATCTTAAAATGAAAATAGAATATATATATATCTATTTTTATAATTTTGACCAGTGTCTATCTCAATAAAAATTGTATTCGAGTTTGTGTGTATTTTGTCACTGATCAAATATACACAACAAAATGAGCCAAGTAAATGTACTACATTCTGTGTGAATTTTGAATTACTAGAAAGATAATTTTTTGCATATGAAGTATTTTGCTATGATATTATTTCTATAAGAGAAATCATTTCTTACCCGTAGTGTCAACAGCAGCTGTACAGCATTAGCAAATGAAGGCGGGTATGGCAATCCAATGAAGTGAACCATACGGAAGAAAGCAATATAGGAAAAGCACCAAATAAAAGTCAACTTATGGCAGTGTCTGAGAATAGAAATGGGTGATAGTTAGCTATATAGTAATATCAATATGGTAGCCAATGAACCAACATAGCTAGCTATAACAATATCAATGTGAGAGCCAATGAACCAACATAGTAGATCCAAATGTTCTCATTGAAATACAAATTGGTTTATATTTGAAGGCAGTCCTGCTTGTATATGGAATAAGTCGTCCCTTCCTTCTCCGTCCTGCAAAGAGACTGTCGTGAAACCTGTGCTTACTAGAAATGCTGGTAACTAAATAATTAACGCACCTGTGGTCCAATATTAGTTGAGCGAAATGCGTGCACCATCTACAAGCAGGACTAATTTGGAGGGGGTGTGTCTTAAGTTAAACGATAAATGGTGTCTTTGCAAAACCTTAGTAATAGAAAGATGGAAACCTGATAAAATTTAAAAGGTTTCGAGACAATTTATATATGTGTGAGAGACTTTTTAAGTGAAAAGTGTGGGGTCTGGTTATTTTACTCATTGACATTACTGACGGCGGAATGTAGTATGAAGATCTGCCTTTTTAATACGTCCATTGTCCACAACATTGATAAAGTATCTCACACTCTCCAATTTATGACTGGGGAAACAAAGAATAAGAACTTATTGTGATGAGGAGACAAAAGTTTGCAAAGGAGTACTGCACAATATGTATTCCTGATGAAAATGCGTCCTATTAATGTCAATAATGCATTACAAGTATGAATGAAAGTGATATGTGTGAACTCAACTGACCTCCAGCCGGCGACTTTGACAATGGCAGCCGTCCCAAACGTCACGATTAATGAATGAAGGGAGTGTAAGCGACAGAGACTAACCACTAGAGCTACTCCTGCACCACTGCTTATAAGTTTTTTGCTGGTGGCTGTCTTTGCATATTTCACCGTGTAGGCTACTGGCATCGAAATCAGCAGAACACACATGTAAATAAACTCGTCGGGCGACATGTTGGATCGCGTTGTCCCCAATCTCGTGAGGAACGAGAATGAGAGGCGAGACTGACACCTGTTGCTCAAGTTAAGTTACTGCAAACAGCTACGAACAACGGTGACAACCTCTCGTACAGAAACTTCCTGAACAAAGTAAAACAGAAAAGTAATGTTTAAATCTGCAATTCACAAAAGCATAGTCACATTTTCTTGATTTGGGGTTTCATATACAATAAAAAGAGATAAAAAATGAACTAAATAAATGAATAAGTAAATACAATTATATAGAAACAGATAAATCATATTGGGATTGGATACTCCTGATGGTATAGCATATCTTAGGTCAATTGGCAAGTGTACTTTGTAGGTAGGTAGGTGTCAAGGTCTGGAGTTCTCTCAGTATACTGGTCGGTAACTACCAAGTCACCGTTAATAATATTTAATATGTATAGTTTTAACAGAAGGCTGAGTTGTAAGCTCATATCACGTCACAAACAATGCATTGATGTCATTACACTTTGTAGACACACATTAATTGTCAATAATCTACAAAAGACATCGTTTCTGTCCAAGTCGTGGCCGTTCCCCAATGTTTGGTAAATTTAGAATCTCACTAACCCTTGCCGATAAGGCTGCGAGTTTCAAGTGTCTAACTAATCATTTTTTATCACGAGGGTCGCCTTAAATAACACGTAGCAGGCACACACGGAAATGACATGAATATGGATTTATATATATATGAGCTCATGGATACTCAAGAATTTTCTCGCAAAGTGGTTGAAATGTAAATGTTTAATAACAATCCTGTTAAAAAGTAACCAACCGTGGTCCTACCCATGTCACTGTATCGTTGAATAACATATGTGTCAGAGTACACAGACTAGTACAGTGGCTCCGATATTCTTTTTATTTCTACGTAGTCTAGCCTGTCGGAAGTAGAGTCTCCTTGTATGTGAATGCTATTTTCATCTAATCTGTCGTTCCCATCATTTAAATCGGTAGGTTTGACGTGTCACTTTGAAGTTTTGGTGACAACTTTACCACGACACCAGATTACTCCATGTTCTATTACTCTTTTAAAAAAATGTACTTTGTTTAGAACATTATTACGGCTGTTATCGCCGATAATATCTTGGGCTACCTGTCACAACCCACATACCGATCATCCTTGTCTTACGTGTCAATTTTGACGATGAAAGATGTTTCGATTTAACGAGAAAGTGTGAAAATAGTGACCAGGAGATCGACTACAGTAGTTTTAATCACGATGGTGAAGAATAAGAAGGCAGCGGGCGGATTCGACTCCAAGTCGGAACTCGATGCCGGCAGTTCCAGACGAACACGCATGGAAGCCGCCAGTGCGATGACTATGGTTGAAACGGCATCATCGACAGCAGTAAACAACCAAAATTCTGACGCTGAAACAGAATATGACGACATTGATGTTTTCAACAACCACGATGACTTTGGTGAGTATATATGTGTTTACTGCTACTAAATTTCTAACTGCCACGTAAGCCAAGTGGTCTGTTGAGTATATGCCTCACCAGCTATGTAACAGTTGATAGACATTAAAACTGAACAAATGTTTTATGTTGTGAATAGAAAATGTCATGGGCGGGCCTCATGTTAATCTTATAATTTGTAAAATGGCTATGATATTATTAGACTGAATATTAACCAATGAAATGTGTTGCTGAGATCGTTTGAATGTTCACAATTTCGAGCTAAACCGTGGTTCGTTCGGGCTAAAAGGTTTTATCTCGATCTTGCCATAGAGTTGACCCCGATAAGGACATTGAAAGGCTGTGTAGATTGTTGTCAGCCTGAGACCAACTGTTATCGAGATACGTGGTATATCCACTCAACGAATAAGATTTACCAGTATTTTGTTCATAATAAGAGTTGTCTAGCTGTTTTGTTCAAATTTATTTAAACTTTATAGTGATAAAATTACTTAACACAGGCTAATCGCGACATTAACTGAGGAAGTGCGTTATTTCTGTCGACACGATCCGTTTCGAAAACTGATATAGCGGTAATTATTTGTTAAAGGTCGATTTGGCCCAGTGTAGGTAAACAAGGTGCGTCCACAAACCCATCTTCAGATGTCGTATACATGCTAGTTATCATACAACGATAAAAAATATTGAAATGTCTTCCTATCTCTTTTATTTTCCAATCAATGTATACTTCTATCTAGCATTGCTGTCGGTTCTGTAAAACAACAATTTTACATAACCTATGATTCATCAAAACGAAGGAAAATGCTTGAAAATTCAACGTCAGCATAATGTGCGTCTTAAATAGGTCATGGAATCAGTACTCAGCAAAAATAACTTATATGAACAGACTTTTACAACAGTATTATAAATCATATACTTGTATACTTCCGCTGGAATTTACAACAGGGGATGTAAATGTACCGAAGTGATGACAAAATTTAATTGCCTGAAAAAGTGTTCAAGAAGAACATCAAAGGTGTAAGCTGAAAAGTACCCCCCCCCCCCCACTCATACCTATTAAAATATAACCCAGAAAAGCCATGATTCTACAAACGTACTGCGAGATTGGTGAAATTGGCGAATCACACACGGTTTGAACAATATATGCGTCGCAGATTAGTTTCATTAGGAAATCGATAAGAAAACATGCTGATATACACCCGAGGATGACTTTTGACATTTTATTTTGTTGTTTTGTAGATTTCTTAAATTTCATCGACTTAAATTGTGATACAAATGTAAGTACTCAAAATAAAAAGCTTGCATATTAAGAGTTTAGTAGAGTTTGTTTTCGCAAAATATTTTCACAATGAAGGTGTGTGGTTGAGAAAGATGTTACGCCACATACAGGGCCTTTCCGTAGCTCTAGAAGAGTGGTCAATTTCACAGTCTAAATACAAAACATGGCCGTTGACATAAAACTATATTACAAGTCATAGCTAGCTGTAACCCATCGACGTAAAACATCAATGTTCTTTATACGTCAAAGGTAAAATATAATCCTCCACTACTTTGTTTTGGTCAGAGTCGAATAACGTGACATTGACTTGCGAATATGCAGAGTTTAAAACGTGTTACATTGAGGACGAATACAAATATAGCATGGCCTATGCTTAATTTCAAACGACTACAAGCTTCTGAAACAACTTTTGTTTGACTTGTACTTGATTGCAAACTATGAATTTCATCAAATGTTATGAATTTAGGTACATGGTAAGCGTTGCTCATCATGGAAAGGAGAGTTTTCGTGACGTTTTATTAATAATATCTACTGTAATGATATATAATTTAGAAGACGAGAAAGAAAGAATAAACACAGACAGACAGACAGACAGACAGACAGACAGACAGGTATTCTTTAGAGATTAAAGAAACTTTAAAAAATCGAGAGACAGGGCAATGGAAATAGCTAAAACGCCAACGCGAAAGAAACGATTGGCCTATTTGTTGTCAAATCGATAGTTCTACATTAAATGAATTAAAACAATTTGACAGTAAAACCATGGTAAGCCACATTTTCCATTTATGTATTACATTTTTCCTTTTGACATAATTGCATGTGATATCATGTTGCATTCGGAGTATTACCTTGTAGGATGGATTAAGAAAATTGTACAATGTGTATGTTCAACAAACCTATAATTGGTTAGATTCCATCATTTTAGTATCTGTTTAGTTCCTCTAAGTCCGATCAATCATACATTACAAAGTTGTCAGGTAAGGGAGTCTGTATTTCTGCATTACACCTGTTGTGATGTTCCTAAGGTCATATCTGTCATATCGACGAAGGAACGTCAGTAGAAAGAAATCGTAAACAAAGTGAGCCAAATTGTAATGCGGTATTATCTAGTCTAATTTGATAAATAGGACAAATGGTAGGGTTATATGGGTGGTACTATGGGACCTGTGCCAAGCACTTACATCGCAGATGACCTTGTTTTGTATCTACCAATTACAAAGAACTCGTCCTCTTCTAATTCTGTGTATGGTAGACTTTACTTTTATTATGGATCACATGCAATTCACACACACAGAGAGATGATAGATATATGTGGGTATCTGAATTTACAATATGTCCAATCTCACATCATCAAATACAGAATCGTATAACATGTCCTGAATACGTAGTTACCCTATATATCATGTTTTAGACTGTTTGAGTACGAGCACATCAAATTAATCGTGATGAACATTAGATGTATATCAACGACAGACCACAAACTACCAACCACCATAGTGGTTTTAGAGAGAATCTGGTTTAAGCTGATACTGTTAAGCTCTTTCACGGTGATATAAATATATCTTAAGATTAACAATAAGCCATATTTCATTACGGTAACCATAACAACGTTGACTCATTAGCAGTAAATACATGTAATTCCCCTAGCTCAAATCCCATTACTAGTTTTCGCTAATCGGTACCAAAGGTGTAACTGTAATCATGTGACGCTTGCGACCACTGTACACGTGCGCGCGTCTTAAATACTGATGTTTGGGTTCCCATAAAGAAAACGGGGGAATAGGGGGAGGGAATAAAACACCAACATATTGCACTTGTATGTAGCTTATTTTGTATATCGATGAAAGAAAAATTAAATAGTCACTCGTAGCCAGTACACACACACACACACACACACACACACACACACACACACACACACACACACACACACACACACCATATATATATATATATATATATATATATATATATATATATATATATATATATATATATATATATATATATATATATATATATATATATATATATATATATATATATTATTTATTTTTTCAAATAAACAAAGACAAGTCAAACTACAAAAAATGCAGACTGATAATGTGTAATTAGTGCAAGTCAGTACTGCTGGCCAGACTGAACTATACATTATGTAGTACACTATTGCTCAGACCGGCCATTAGTACATTAGCTTTTATAATTACTATCTGTTCATGACGATGATTCTTTTCTATGGAAGTCAGATATCTATGGCAAGTAAACAAATTTGACAAGTAAATTTGCCACTGTGCCTTTAACAGAGAGAAGGGCAAAGTCGCGTCCAATATATTTTTTACTTTAAATTTACACAATCGCACACATATTTCTGATACATGATTGAAATATTGGATTCTTTAAGTTTGGTGCATATCTGCAACATAGTTTAAATTGTTAATGTGACCTTACGTGACCTTTCAGAAGGACATTGAGATGACATGTGTGCATTGGTCCGTTGATGCGTAGATAAGAAGAGAGACTTTAAACATTGCTCCTGAACCAGGATGTCAAAATTACATTTACCAATAACACGCTACGGCATGACAATTATATCTGATAATAGCGAACCATCTGCATGGAAACTTCGACGACTGATAAAACAAATTATTTTGGAATTACAAAAAATAAGAAATGATTACAAAAAGGAGTCTTGTAAAGCCTGGAATGAATATGCTATATTATATGTATAAACGAATAGAAAATTAATTTAAAACCAGTCTGTGTATTTAAGTATATAAACACCATTTTATCAAAATGATCCTATGACCCCTCCCAGTTTGTCAACATGGTCTTACGTGTTTTATGTGACGTGACTGACAAATCGGTCCTTGTCAAAATTGAACTATACCCAAACAATGAGATCCAAATATCTCATAAACGCATGCTTAACAATCAATTGTCAAGAGAAATGGTTTCTTTATATGCTGTTGATACTGGCCAATTCTATTTGTACAAACTAAACAAAGTACAAATTATATTAAATAAAATCCACAGACAGTGAATTAATGATACGTCTGATTTTATACTGTAAATAGGAACAATAGTTATCCAATTGTTTCAATGCGTGATATATTGATTTAATTACATTGCTATTGTTCTTAAAACAATTACTATTGTAAACCGTTGTGAAACAGATCTTAATTGTTTTCTGCGTTATTTCTATTCATATGATGGGTTATATATATTACTGTAAAAGATGTTAAATCATCACTAGCTACTACTAAGTCTGTAGTATTGATAACGGAATGAATGACTCGACGACTTGATTTTTGAGTGCAAACTAAAATTGTTTTAAAAATCTGGTCAGTAAAGAACATGCACAGTCGTGCGTAGCCCTACCAACTCTATATGGAGAATTTGTTTACATATCTTAGAAAAAATAAAATACTAACATTACTAAATGAGGTTTATATGGTATTTATCTACTAGATGAAAATCACAATATCCCAAGTTGTTCCAATTTATTGACGAATTCAATCAGTATTTATCCCTAGTAAAAGAATATATCTGATTCTATTAAGCTTATAGTGGTCTGAGAATAAACGCATAGAATAGTTCAGTCGTAATCTCCATAATACATTGCATCGAGTGAACACCATACATATCGCGACGCTAAGATAAATTATCTTAAATATTTATGCTTCAATTCTAATACTGTATACACTATTTATTTGTTTATGTAATAGAAAATGGCCAGATACCAATGCCAACCTACGCAACTGTTAACAAGAGATTTGAGAAGTATCTGGTAAGAAATTGTTATGACATCTGGAATTCGATTAATCAGAATTGTTACCCAATATATTTATTTTTATACATAAACATATACTGTTGACAAATTGTATTTACATTATCAACAGTACTCTGTGAGATACAGCTGATCAGAATACAACTAATTTATCTACATTGTAAACAGTACTCTGTGAGATACAGCTGATCAGAGTACAACTAATTTATCTACATTGTAAACAGTACTCTATGGGATACAGCTGATCAGAGTACAACTAATTTATCTACATTGTAAACAGTACTCTGTGAGATACAGCTGATCAGAGTACAACTAATTTATCTACATTGTAAACAGTACTCTGTGGGATACAGCTGATCAGAGTACAACTAATTTATCTACATTGTAAACAGTACTCTGTGAGATACAGCTGATCAGAGTACAACTAATTTATCTACATTGTAAACAGTACTCTGTGGGATACAGCTGATCAGAGTACAACTAATTTATCTACATTGTAAACAGTACTCTGTGAGATACAGCTGATCAGAGTACAACTAATTTATCTACATTGTAAACAGTACTCTGTGAGATACAGCTGATCAGAGTACAACTAATTTATCTACATTGTAAACAGTACTCTGTGAGATACAGCTGATCAGAGTACAACTAATTTATCTACATTGTAAACAGTAATATGTGAGATACAGCTGGTCAGGGTACAACTCATTTATCTACATTGTAAACAGTACTCTGTGAGATACAACTGATCAGAGTACAACTAATTTATCTACATTGTAAACAGTACTTTGTGAGATACAACTGATCAGAGTACAACTAATTTATCTACATTGTAAACAGTACTCTGTGAGATACAGCTGAGTACAGTTGTACGTCTCGTTTGCCTCTATGTTTTTTCTTCATTTCTTGAAGACATATAAAATACAATAACTGTAAATTGTGACAGTTTCTTGTACAATTTCATAGGATTTAGACTCTGTTCCTTGGTTGGGATGACCAAATCAATATTTCGTCATACTTAAAGTCAATACTGTTGTGAAGAATTCAAAATTACGTTGGTTTTATATTTTCATATGATAATTTTGTCAATATAAATAAACAGTCAAAGACCCCTTTCTCTCACAATTTATTTTCAAATTGTTCGTAAGATAATTCTGAAGTGTTAAATTTTGTCATATAAAATCCATGTCCTGAAAACTAACTACTATGATGATATTACGTAGATTGGTTTGGTTTAACTTTCATGATGACAAATAATACACGTGCACAAAGCCGTACGTTCATTCAAACATGCATCTTATACCAAAGAAATATTACAAACTGTACAGTAAATGTAAATTTAATGTAACGCATTGCTCAACGATCGATATACTCTTGATAAACCGAAGTGAAAATAGCAGCATACGTGATTCTACAACATAGGATCGTACACATAGCTAAATATGACTTATTATCCCTAGGACTGGTATGTTGTTTACTTATGATTTAATGTCTATGATTTATACAGAACTTTCAAGAAGAGATAACGGATGCAAAACGCCAAACACTGAGGAAACTAGAAACTGCAGATAAATGGCGAATGATGAGTGAAACGGTAAGTTCCTTTATACATAAAAAAAAAATATATCAAATATATGGAAATAACAGTTTTTAACCAACGCAGACAACTATGAGTGGTAAATATGTTTACCGACTCGTATCGGAGGAACGAAATAACAACAAATTTAAGTGTTAGATTTGACTACTAAAATAATTACTGATTTAGGAAAGATAGACTACATCAAGTGTGTCTTTAGCAGAATTTCGACAATTTAGGCGGTTTGTGGATAAAACTAGTGTCGTCCAAACTGTAGTTTGTAGTTGGCAATAGTAGATTTAATGACGCCTGGACTTGAACACCCCCCCCCCCTCCCCCTTGAATTCTCGTTAAGAAATACTGACGTGAAGAAAGGCAAGGCTAGAGTTATCAAACCAGTATCAGGATCTAGATTTTGAAACGACTGACCCCCACATTGTATATATCAAACACTACATAGTATCGTAAAATAAAGTACAGTGATGTTCGATCATTCGTATGTTTATGTCAGACTCCCAAAATTCATACTTATTTACATTGAATCCAAAATACTGAAATGCTATGACTCTGTTGAGGGGGTATATGTATCTCTTTAAAGGCTGGGCTAATTTTCAATCCCGGGTCAGAGAGCATTTAGTAAGTACTCTGCTTAGTAAACATGAAATATAACTCTTTATCACCATGTACACCATTTTGAAAATCTAAAACTTAAAAAGAAGAAGAAATGTACATGTTTAACTGTGTACGGGTCACATGTCAGTAAATACAGAGCGTGTTCAGGAAAATTGTGAAGTTCTAGCAATGACAGAAACTATGTGGAATCAATGAAATACCACATACTGGATTTAAAGTATTAGGCTACGTATGGAAACAGACATTTACACTGTCTCTTTAGTTATAATAGTCTAAATCATAATATGTACTTCCCAATAAGGTAAGCCAAACAACGCAGGAACTTGTATTAATTGGCGGCCGGTGACGACCGGGGAAGACAAATGCGGCTCGATACCTCTATTTCCATCACGTATAGTGCCAGTTTTGTTTGTTTTCGATATTTTTGTTCCGGGTGATCATGAACGCCGTTGGAAGGCGGCGATTACCCGGAACGACAAAATAGAAAGCAAACGACAATGAACAAATGAAATAAGAGGCAAAATTAATGAAGAAATAGAGCCTCTTTTACCACATCAGAATTTAATCAGATTGGGGGGAGCCGGAGACAAACCTTACTGCGACGAGACTGGGGTTCTTTAACGGGTATGGCTAATATAACGGTTTTTGGCAGGAGGAACCAATGTTAACACTGGAATGTTATCAATAAACATTTGTCATGCGAGTCTTTCTACACTCAGTGTACTAACATTTGAACAATTCTTATGTAAATGTATTGGACTTTTGTGATGTGATGTGATGTGATGTGATGTGATGCGACGTTGTGAGACGTGAGGTGATGTGATGTGACATCTGAATTTAAGCAAAAACGGTGTTAGTGATGGACATATACAGTAATGAAATATATTTTACCGGTGATTTACTGTGGCTGTCTGTCTGATATTCAATCATTAAAAACAGTAACTGGTCGAAATTAAGCTTATAAGTCGTTGTTGCGAAATCCTAACCATTTATTAAGAGATTACAACCGTTGTTTTTAGTCAATGAATGTATATATCTCTTCATTCTGAGATTAGTTTATAATACAAATTATTATCGATTTTAAGCACTTGATTTAGGAAATATATGATGATAGATTATCTGTAGTCTCACACTAAGTTTTCACAAACTGCGTTAGGCTGACCTTGTTTCTCTTCCTCTTTGAAGAATGATCGTCTGTTGTCACAATTTATTCACCCGACAAATAAGTTGGGAAAAATTGAAAGTACAGTGTTTTCACGTTGTTATTTGTATCAGTCTTACCCACCGTATAATGGCGTAGAAAAATTTAAAACATTTATTAGGCCCCTATGCGGTTCATTTTAACATGATAAGGACCCATATACCATAGTAGACTTTACATACCACATTACCATGGTTACCAGTTTGGTAACGATGTCACGTGACTCCATATTATAGACGAAAAATCTATCAAAACAATACTAAATGGTCTATACGTCTTAGATCCTATACTAAATTTTCAAATTTCGATATCATAGTTGTACCTTAAATTTCATTGTAATAATATAAATGTATTTATAGTCCATTACATGCATAGTGAGAATGACAACATGTCTACTTGGGCACATAATCCGCACCCAATACCTGTTACATTCTACATCCTAATGACTATCAAGTACTTTATCAGTGGCAAATCAAGGACTCATTGTTGAAAATGGACGTGTTGGAATGTAGATCACCTTCTGCATATTTCTGACAATAACGTGATAATTTCGAGCGTTAGGTCTTACTTAGGGTAAATGAACAATCTGATTAAAATCCGATGTAGATGTCGGCTAATCGTTCATTGCTAGTTTACCTTCGTTATTTTGCTTGAATTGACCTTCTTGGTACATGTTTACATTTTTTAGCCTGATCGCCTCCTCTAGAATGTATACTCAATAGACTTTCCGTGGCTTCGTATGAGGAGACATCTTGAGATTTGAAGTCATGGATAGCATCTAGTATCTAGACTAACGAACACATAAAACGACACTGTGTCTACTTAGATGAATGATGTACAAATTAAGTAGGTGGAAACATGCAGGGCGTAAACTTTTGTACTGTAGCTGCACCGACAAGACAGTAGTATGTTTATTAGAGTGACATGTAATCACATAACATAATAGTAACAATACAAGTCGAAACAAGGAATTACCCAGTCCAACGGGCTTACAAGTCACTACAATCAGTGTACAATATATACAGGTTACACTGTTGAAAGAAAAAAAGCAGACTACATCCAAAAACTTTCGCAAAGTAACATAATACGATAAGACAATTTGTAAGACCATGGTAACCATGGTGACCATGATGTTTGGTTTTGTTCCTTTGTATTAAACCATGATTGGAAATATTCTAAGGATCACATTGTTTACCGATGATAAATTTAGACATGATTTAACCATACTCTTGTGACTCCTGTCGACGATTCAAAACCTACACCACACCTCTATGACTGTCACTTCCCTCGCTAAAGATGCATGCTCGACCAAAATGGTACATAAATGATATATGTAATATAATGATATATATATATATTGATATATATATATATATATATATATATATATATATATATATATATATATATATATATATATATATATATATATATATATATATATATATATATATATATATATATATATATATATATATATATATATATATATATATATATATATATTTTGGGTTGTCGGTGGCCAAGTGGTTAAACCGCTTGCCTCTTACCACTGCGGTCGGGGTTCGAACCCCATTCAGGGTTCGATTAAATTTACCACGCTGTAAGTAAGAAGAGTGTCGTTCAGTTTGACTCTACAACGCAGGTTAAGTTCCCCGGGTACTCCGGTTTCCTCCTGCATTAACACTGAACCCATGAGGGATGGCCCTCACTGGACTTCTTGGGTGACAAGTGTTTAAAAGGTGCCTGTAAATGGGCTTTATGCCCGTGGTTTACCTGAATAAATAAATAAATAAATAAATAAATATATATATATATATATATATATATATATATATATATATATATATATATATATATATATATATATATATATATATAAATGATATCATGGTTCATGGTATATAAATGATATCATGAACCATGATATCATTTATATATAGAAACTCAGTGTTAAGTTATATATATATATAATATATATATATATATATATATATATATATATATATATATATATATATATATATATATATATATATATATATATATATAACTTAACCCTTATATATATATAACTTAACACTAATGGTGTCGAAACAGAGTTACATTAAAATTCAAATCACAATGATCAATATTGTACTGTATGGTGGAGTCATGATGGGTGAATGGTTAGCGTGACCGGCTTGGAATCTACAGGTTGCAGGTTCGAGCCCTGTCGCTGCCTGCTGTTTGTTTCTGAGTGCTAAAGTTAAAGCTAAAGTCCTTGGGCAAGATTTGTACAATTGGGGACCTGGTAGGATGTAGGTTGCAATGTGAAGGCTTTAATCCTATGCGCTGAAATGGCTGCAATGGATTGTATGCTCCCCGGGGAGTTGAGGAAGACTAAAGGGCCGTTGTGCCGTTCTGATCCGATAATAATTGTAAAGCGCTTTGAGCACTGTGTGGGAACCCAACATTATTATGACATGCACGTCTGTTGGCGAACAAACGCACGACCCGAAATGTGTCGTCTACCCTTATATTATTGCCATTCGAACGGGTTGTTTAACAATGTAAAAAAATATTATTTTATTGCTCATTCGACAAGAGAGCTTTGGAAATATTGATTAAAAGGTAAAAATAGATTGTTTTATTGCCAGTCTCAAGGTCTTGGAAATAAGTGTAAGATAATTAGGTTATTTTTATTGCCAGTATAGTTGACAAGGGGAGTTATACAACACTTGGAATAAGATCTATGGTTTCAATGTTTGTAAGTACTAGAAAGGTCAGAATGGCATATGTCAGGATGAAATCTCAAGTACACCTGTGTGTCTTTAACAAAAGTGACCCCCTAGATTACTTCAAAACAACATCGTACATCCATAAACATAATAAATCTAGTAACATCGTAAACAAGAGGTTAAGATAAATAGAAATAATTGAAACAAATTAATTAACTTTTGTCATATATTGTAGTATACTTTCTGTTCTATAAAAGACTTCTATTCGTTCTACTTGTTAAAACTAAAACTTGTGATGGTCAAGATTTTTATAAATCCAGCAAACTTATCATAGTACACCATAGAGAATTTTGGCAGAAAGTAGTTCTAGGGCCATAAGCTGTGAACATGTATGGTACTAAATACACGATGGCGCTAACAAAAAACAAAAATATATATATATATATATAAACCTCAGTCCACAAGCAAAAAATTACCAAAAAGATATAACTTGAAAACAACAAATTACATCCAGTTAAGTCAGTTATAGGCCAGTTTAACCTTTACCCTAGAAAAGACTTGAGGAGAAGTTGACAACGATAATCGATGTGATGTCGGGTGTGTATTATCTGAAATGTCACATCTGGAGTGATATCCACACATAATAAGTAGCTACGTTGTCAGGCACATTTGCCATGTGTATAGGTCCGAGTTGAACATTTCATCAGAACAGGGCCATGTACCGACTTGAGTTACAGTTCACAGTTTGAACTCTTGCTACACTGCATTGTGTTCATGTGGGGGATTGACACTGAGATTCAATGAGATCTCGAAAGAAGAGTCTGAAATAGTCAGAGACAAAGTGTAAACCCAAGCGCGCGCGCACACACACACACACACACACACACACACACACACACACACACACACACACATACGCACACACACACACACACACACACGCACACACACACACACACACACACACACACACACACACACACACTAATACGTAATGTGGTGAACTTAGCATGTAAGCTGACACTCCAAATAAATATACTCTACACTGCTGTTGAGATAATTCGAGTAACACTCTAATGAATCTCTTGGATATGTTTTATGTATTCATTGTAAATAATGATGTACTTGAAGTGTTCATATGTTTTATGTATTCATTGTAAATAATGATGTACTTGAAGTGTTCATGTGTTTTATGTATTCATTGTAAATAATGATGTACTTGAAGTGTTCATGTGTTTTATGTATTCATTGTAAATAATGATGTACTTGAAGTGTTCATGTGTTTTATGTATTCATTGTAAATAATGATGTACTTGAAGTGTTCATGTGTTTTATGTATTCATTGTAAATAATGATGTACTTGAAGTGTTCATGTGTTTTATGTATTCATTGTAAATAATGATGTACTTGAAGTGTTCATATGTTTTATGTATTCGGTGTAAATAATGATGTACTTGAAGTGTTCATGTGTTTTATGTATTCATTGTAAATAATGATGTACTTGAAGTGTTCATATGTTTTATGTATTCGGTGTAAATAATGATGCACTTGAAGTGTTCATATGTTTTATGTATTCGGTGTAAATAATGATGCACTTGAAGTGTTCATATGTTTTATGTATTCATTGTAAATAATGATGTACTTGAAGTGTTCATATGTTTTATGTATTCATTGTAAATAATGATGTACTTGAAGTGTTCATATGTTTTATGTATTCATTGTAAATAATGATGTACTTGAAGTGTTCATATGTTTTATGTATTCATTGTAAATAATGATGTACTTGAAGTGTTCATATGTTTTATGTATTCATTGTAAATAATGATGTACTTGAAGTGTTCATATGTTTTATGTATTCATTGTAAATAATGATGTACTTGAAGTGTTCATATGTTTTATGTATTCATTGTAAATAATGATGCACTTGAAGTGTTCATATGTTTTATGTATTCATTGTAAATAATGATGCACTTGAAGTGTTCATGTGTTTTATGTATTCATTGTAAATAATGATGTACTTGAAGTGTTCATATGTTTTATGTATTCATTGTAAATAATGATGTACTTGAAGTGTTCATATGTTTTATGTATTCATTGTAAATAATGATGTACTTGAAGTGTTCATGTGTTTTATGTATTCATTGTAAATAATGATGTACTTGAAGTGTTCATATGTTTTATGTATTCATTGTAAATAATGATGTACTTGAAGTGTTCATATGTTTTATGTATTCGGTGTAAATAATGATGCACTTGAAGTGTTCATATGTTTTATGTATTCATTGTAAATAATGATGTACTTGAAGTGTTCATATGTTTTATGTATTCATTGTAAATAATAATGTACTTGAAGTGTTCATATGTTTTATGTATTCATTGTAAATAATGATGTACTTGAAGTGTTCACATGTTTTATGTATTCATTGTAAATAATGATGCACTTGAAGTGTTCATATGTTTTATGTATTCATTGTAAATAATGATGTACTTGAAGTGTTCATATGTTTTATGTATTCATTGTAAATAATGATGTACTTGAAGTGTTCATATGTTTTATGTATTCATTGTAAATAATGATGTACTTGAAGTGTTCATATGTTTTATGTATTCATTGTAAATAATGATGTACTTGAAGTGTTCATATGTTTTATGTATTCATTGTAAATAATGATGTACTTGAAGTGTTCATATGTTTTATGTATTCATTGTAAATAATGATGTACTTGAAGTGTTCATATGTTTTATGTATTCGTTGTAAATAATGATGTACTTGAAGTGTTCATATGTTTTATGTATTCATTGTAAATAATGATGTACTTGAAGTGTTCATGTGTTTTATGTATTCATTGTAAATAATGATGTACTTGAAGTGTTCATATGTTTTATGTATTCGTTGTAAATAATGATGTACTTGAAGTGTTCATGTTTTATGTATTCGTTGTAAATAATGATGTACTTGAAGTGTTCATATGTTTTATGTATTCATTGTAAATAATGATGTACTTGAAGTGTTCATATGTTTTATGTATTCATTGTAAATAATGATGTACTTGAAGTGTTCATATGTTTTATGTATTCATTGTAAATAATGATGTACTTGAAGTGTTCATATGTTTTATGTATTCATTGTAAATAATGATGTACTTGAAGTGTTCATATGTTTTATGTATTCGTTGTAAATAATGATGTACTTGAAGTGTTCATATGTTTTATGTATTCGTTGTAAATAATGATGTACTTGAAGTGTTCATATGTTTTATGTATTCGTTGTAAATAATGATGTACTTGAAGTGTTCATGTCAACTCTCTCTGAGATTCTTAATCCTAATGTCTGTATTTAGGTTAAGTTCATAAACCAAAGTGTTAACTGTCAGGATGGATCGGAGTTTTCTATAACAAAGTTTAAGATTAGACTTGTATTTTTTGATGAGCATACTGTGTTAATTCTCATATCCGTAAAATCTAATATATATATATATATATATATATATATATATATATATATATATATATATATATATATATATATATATATATATATATATGATATATCAGATACACCCTTAACAGCAGAACTGAAACTTAAATTACAAATCATATATAGTTCAAGGATATTAACTAATATTTAATGTCTAGTCTACGTATCACCACAAGGTTACATGTAGGTTCATCATTGTGTCGTCATACTACTCCATCGCTGTATTGTTTCTAAGTATAGTTGTTGTTGTAGTGACCATTTCAATATCACCCAGGTAAACTTCAGCTTATTTCATATACCTAGGTTTATCTGTTTGACAGAGTTCAATGTCAACAAAAGTGAACCCTGCTATATCTATATGTTGTTATTTCATAAAAGCTAAAGTTTGTTACCGTATTGTCGCTTTATATACACTAATTCTATTGTGATTTTTTTACCTGTAGGCGGCGCCCTCGTCGGTGTACCATCCAAACTTCTATGTTGAACAGTTCAAAAGACATATGCATCCAGGCATGCATGCAACGAAAAAGGTTAACAAGAAGATGGTGAAAGGTTTAGTACCGGTACCACAACTATTACAATACTTGAAGCAAGATCTAGATACTAACTTCGATACAACGTACGTATATTCAACTTTTGAAGTAAATCAAAGATTAAAATCATTGTTCCATCAATCAATCAATCAATCAATCAATCAATCAATCGACCAATGAATCAACCAACCAATCAATCAACCAACCAATCAAATGATTAATCTGCAAATCACTAATACATTGAAGCATTATTATCATCTGATACACCTTTTAATAAATTTGATTTGATCAACGCATTGGAAAACGTTATACCTCATTTCAATTAATTAAATCTCTCTTTAGATTTGTGACGGACTTTATTTCACATCCAAACAACGGTATTGATGTACTGATTGAGTTTCTTCATGACATACAATTGCATCACAACGAAGGAATCCCATTTGGTGATGGATTTTCCAAAAAACCATCCACTTCTACCTTACCCAAAAATATTCACGATACGTTGAAAAGACGACCGGTGAGTAACTTTTAGTTTGCTTCACGTGAGAATCATTAAGTCTTAATCATCTAATGTTCTTAAAATTAGCATAATAAAGATATGTTACAGTATCAAATTTTTTTAATTGGTGCTGTAGCTTTTGATATATCGGTCAGAGACAGACAGACAGACAGACAGACAGACAGACAGACAGACAGACAGACAGACAGACAGACAGACAGACAGACAGACAGACAGACAGACAGACAGACAGACAGACAGACAGAAGCATAACATAACCTTCCCCAACGGAAGGTAAAAAAGGTAATAACGCTCAATACAAATGTAAATTTCTGTACCATTTAGTCTTTCTTTCTGGACATTATACCGGTAGACATAATCAATTTCCTCAATACTTCCCCACCACAACTTTAAGGTTTTCAGGGGAAAAAATAGAATCATTCCGATCAAAAGATTTGTTTATGAACGGGTGAAAAGATCAAATGTCGAATAAATTATTTCATAAATAATAAGTCAAGAAGCAAAACGCAGATTTGGTTTGAATATTGCATTATTCTTAATCGTATATAAAATTTATATGTTTGATTGCTAAGGGTCTCAAACTGCTGATTTACATTTCGTTGTTCTTGTGCTTTACTTTGTTACTTACAGAAAGACAAACTTGAATGTCTTGAATGCATCTTGGACATGATAGAAACCAATGAGGTAAGAATCATTCTATACAAGTTGCATAAAAATGCCCAGACTGGATGTATGACTCTCCGTTGCCATGAAAGATCACGTGATCGAAACTAAATAACGAATAAGACAGAAAAAAAATTTGTGAGTGTGTCGGTCAATTTCGTTGTTTCTACTTAAATTTGAAAGAATTTAATATTAAGTAATTTTTAATCAGCAATCATTACTTATCAACTTGGTTTATTTAGAACACATAGAATTGAAGCGGTATGCCTTTGTTTTATACACAAGGGCACACATGCACGCACACTTTGGTTTCATAGTTTGTTCTACTTTATTACATGTAAACGGATTAAGCATTGAGTTATCTATGATATATCTATTGCAGGACGGACTTCGGTGTTTCATTGATAGCAAGAAATCAACCGAAACTATTGTACAGAGTTTAATGGACACGTCGATGCAGATTAGAATCATATCGGTCCAGGTAAGGTCCCCATACATCATTCTATCGTCCAGGTAAGGTCCCCATACATCATTCTATCGTCCAGGTAAGGTCCCCATACGTCATTCTATCGCCCAGGTAAATTTTAAAATTTATAAGGCCATTATTTTATCTTGTTTGCATTCGTTTCCGAAATATTTACACGTGTATTGAGCCACGGTGATTTGTTACAAAATTGTGTACTTTTTATAATGTTGATAATGACAACCTAGGTATTACAATGATATGATACATGTCGATTACAAAGAAAGCTCTACTCTTTTCCGAAACTGTCTTGTCAGTTTGCACAATCTGACAGCGTGTTCTAGAATTGCACCAGTCCTCGCATGTTTTTCATTGAGTTTAGCATTTTTTTGTTTTGAAGGGTTTATTTGTCCCAGTTACTAGTTGTCTTCGCCTCACTCTTTTACAGTCACCCACTCAGGTCAAAGAACACACTTGTGTTTTAAAATATTTCATGAAAAAGCCAGAGACTTGATCAAGTCTAGGTGCGCCCTATTCTGTTGAAGAGCGCCATCACTAGATGATCAACAGGTGGTGTGATATTCTCCGACTCCTTTTTTGGTTACAAAAAGTTTAAACTGTGAGCAAATGTGGAGCTAAGTTTTGTAAAAGATCTAATATTTATTGAATATATGTGATATTACACAGATATTGAAGCAGTTGTGCTCTACCAAAGATGGACATCACTATGTTATGAACGTGATGACGTATATGAAACTAAAAATGGGCGAGTCTGTTCGATTCAAGTTATTAATTACATTGGTACATGCTGAGCCTCCCAACAGAGATTTTCAGGTAGTTCTCTATCACTTCATACAAATTATTTTTTATATGACCGATGTTGGCGTCCTGTAAAGTGCAGGTTCTCGACAGAGTCTCTCACAACAATGGGTTTTATCAAATTCTATATACATCCATTCATTTTCATTTCAATCCCCCTCCTCAGATATCGCGATGATCCAGATTGAACAGTTCATATTTTGTACAAATGCATTTGCTGTAACAACATATTGTTGTACAAAAATGTACTTCAATTAACTTTCTCAAAATCAAAGTAAGTGGTTTTATATATCATTATGTTTATTTACAGCTGGCCTGTGTAGGGTTTCTGAATCAGTTGTTGAATTCAACCCAGAATGTCAACGAACGTGTATATTTACAGTATGAATTGTTAGAATTGGCGAACTTTGACCCCTACAAAGTTCAAGAGGTCAGTGTTATACAAATGTACAGTCTGTCATAGACTGTAAGATACGTCGTGACGTTTCGCCCTCACCGGCCTCCTCTCACACATAGGGGTTGGTCGATGTTTGAGGGCGCCCCGTCAAGGCGTACCTTACAGACAAAGTCTGTCAGTACTTTATAATATTATGATATGTAAATTGTTTGATGGATGGATGGATGAATTTGTGCATTGAGTTGAGTTGAATAGTTATACCTGGTGAGAGAATATGAATATGCAAAGTGAACAATGAACCAATCATGTTACACTACAAATATCAAAGAATTTTCGATTAGTATGATTTTGAATTGGTATGGCATGGCGTCAGTGGCAGTGATGGCAACATGAACGATATAAAACTTACGTCGAAATATTTATGTAATATTTAAAAAAAATAATAAACGGCTTGTCGTTATTACTTTGTAGTTCATTTGATCTACAAATTTAATGAATATTTGTTGGTAACATTATGTAATCATGGCGTTTGTATATTTACGTTGATATGTCCAGGTTAATTTTGGAGTTGTTGATAATATCTAATTGCTCTCTAATGTCCGTTAAAAGTTACTTACAATACGCTTTCGTACTTTTGTTCGATCAAAAGTCTTTACAGGGCAACTATGACGAAGATATATCCCAGGAAATAGAATTATGGCATGAAAAGTTTATCAACATTCAAAGTTTGTATGATGACTACACAGAATTGGACAATAGGAATAAATTACTCAGAAAGGAGGTAAAGAACCGTCAACATCAGAGTTATTTGAAAAATCGTAGTAGCTTCGGCTTCTTATATTCTGTATGTGAATAATGGTTTTTGCTTATTTAAGTATATCAACTTAATTGGTGATATATATGGTGTCTAATATGAAATATGTGTATTTTGTTTTAAAACAGTTAATTATTTGCCAAAATATACCCCGATCACTGAATTAACAATACATCTGTACATTATTGATGGCGGCCAATGCAGCGTTAGGAACCTGTTAAATAACGTGGTTGTGCAAACAGAATCATCTTACCATAATATTGCATAGACGAAAAAGAAGATTAACTATAATGCCCACCAAATATTTGTACAATTCTTTTAGGGTTCTCTATGTTTATACATATTACTGCGAATGTAGTATTTTTAATATTAAACATTACATTTACACATTGTAATTTTTTGTACTGTTCACCTTTACAGATTGATTTACAGAAGGAACAGATTACAAAACTTGAAGAGGAGAATGATAACAACAAGAGAAATGCAACCCAAGTAAGTTCTCGATCATGTCTGAGGTGTAAAATATAAAGTAATGGTAAATGGAGCAGGGAAATATTGCTCACATGCCAGTGTAAGCAAACAAACAATGCCAACCGAAAAATTAACGAGTATACGTTACAATATATAATTTTATATGTGAATGCCTCTATATAGTACTTCCCTAACTAGACGTATATGTGAATGCCTCCATATAGTACTTCCCTATCTAGATGTATATGTGAATGCCTCTTCATAGTACTTCCCTATCTAGATGTATATGTGAATGCCTCTACATAGTACTTCCCTATCTAGACGTATATGTGAATGCCTCTACATAGTACTTCCCTGTCTAGATGTATGTGTGAATGCCTCTTCATAGTACTTCCCTATCTAGATGTATATGTGAATGCCTCTACATAGTACCTCCCTATCTAGATGTATATGTGAATGCCTCTTCATAGTACTTCCCTATCTAGATGTATATGTGAATGCCTCTACATAGTACCTCCCTATCTAGATGTATATGTGAATGCCTCTTCATAGTACTTCCCT